>NC_056728.1:236141443-236268943 GCF_019279795.1 Protopterus annectens | reverse complement strand
TAGACGACGCTCCCTTACAACAATTGCCTTCCTTTGTGGTGTCACAGGCATCCCCCGCAACAGAGATTCTCGACGGGTATCTGTTAAGTTCTGCTCCTGTTGGATGTGGATGTCAAGGATGATTTGCTTATAGTCAGACGTGACCAATAAGGGGGTGACCACTGGTGTGGAGCATCTGTCTCCCATGTTGGTAATGACCAGGTCTGGGATATTGGAGCCCCTGGTGGGACAATGGATTAGTTGATCCAGGGCATTGGAATTTATAAATTCCAAGAACCATTGGGAAAAGGAGTTGGTACCTGAGTTGTTGTAAGGGAGTGTCATCTAAAACACATCTTGCAACATAAGTGTGACACTAGTGACTTGCAGGATTTCCTCCGTGCTGTGGCACATTTCTATAAGTTATGATTATATCATGGTTTAGTATGTACCAAGCACTTCCCACATTACTTTACATTTTGCATTAATAAAGGCTTTGCCCACAGCACACAGGTTTCAGTGTACCACTTTAATGCCCACTTGGCATCCTATTCTAGGCACATGTTACAGTGTTAGTTGCACACGGTGTTTTCTAGGGGGCGTAGTGTGTAGATCACATACGGGGTTTTTGTCTCACACCTGTGGTTAGGGTGCAGGGGGTTCTTTTCTTTTCACAGGGAATTGTCTGCAGGCATTTGTCACTGCAGCTAAACTTCCATACTGCCATCTGTCCACATCCAGTTGTCTCACAGTGGGTTGTCGCACCGCCTAGGTGCCTGAACCCCTCTTCCTGGTACCTAGAAAGGACAAGACCTGGAGACTAATACTGGGGACAAGACCTGGAGACTAATACTGGACCTATCTAGTCTGAACACATTCCTCTATATACCAAAGTTCAAGATGATGACCTTGCAACAGCTTCTGCCCATGCTGTGCAAGAACGCTTGGCTGGTGACTCTAGACCTAAAAGAGGCATACCTGCATGTCCCAGTCATACAGTTATGTAGAAGATACCTCAGATTCAAGGCTGGCGCAATGGATTACCCATTCTTTGCACTGCCCTTTGGCTTGTCTACTGCGCCCAGGGTCTTTACAAAGTGCCTGGCACCAGTAATTGCATTCTGCAGACAAAGAGAAATATAAATATATCCCTCTTGGACAACCGTCTTATTCAAGCAGAGAACAAGGACATTCTACAGCATCTGGCGTTTTGTGAAAACTTCTAACATGCCGCGGGTACACAGTCAACGAAAAGAAATCAAAACTAGTACCCTCTCAAGAGATAATATTCCTGGGTGCAAGCTTAAATACAACTGCCCAGATGGCTTATCTCACGCCAGACAAACAAAGACAACTGACAACCTATTTCAAAATGTTGGCAACAAAGGCCCAGTTATCTGCAAGAAAAATTCTGCATGCTTTGGGCTTCGTGGCATCCTGCATCCTACTAATTTCATATGCAAGAGTGCTTATGAGGAAACTTCAATGGTACCTAAAAAGTGTTTGGACTCAACATTGCCACAGCCTGGAAACAATGATTATTCTTATTCCCTGCCTACAGCAAGGAGTTTCGATGGTGGGCAAAAGCTTGTCACCAAAACAAGGGACAACCATTCACATTACCCCCAGCCAGGCAGATACTAACAACGGATGCATCAGATTATGCCTGGGGGGCCCACATGGCAGGAAGATGCATTCAGGGCACATGGTCCTCAACCCAAATGCATCTACATATCAATCAGAAAGAGATGCTAGCTGTTCAGAATGCCCTAACAGCCTTCAAGGACCTACTTAATCCGGGACCGCTACTGATGAAGACCGACAACACCATGGTCATGTGGTATATAAACAAGCAGGGGGGCACACATTCTTACCCTCTTTGCAGACTAGCCATGACTTTGTGGGACACAGCATTAACTTACCAAGTACATCTGCAGGCACAATTCCTGCCAGGAAGGAAAAATACTCTGGCAGACGAACTAAGCAGAAACCTCATGGATCCCCATGAGTGGCACCTGGATCCCCAAGTCTTCAGCATAACAAGGAAATTTGGGATGCCCAGACATCTATTTGCCTCCCCTCAGAACTACCAACTAAAAAGATTCTGCACAAGGACTTATCACAGACAAACATGGAAAGTGGACACCCTATCAGTATATGCCTTTACCCCACTGCCTCTCCTCCCCAAGGTACTCCTAAAGGTCAGACAGGAGAAATCAAAAATGATACTGATTGCCTCAGACTGGCCCCACCGGTACTGGTACCCAATCCTAAAGAACTTGTCTCAATGCCCAGCTTGAACCTTACCGCAAATACCTCATCTACTGTCCCAGCAAAACAAACAGATCCTGCACAGCCAACTCAGGACTTTAAACCTGGCAGCATGGCGGATAATGTAGTCCTACAAAACACACCTCTCAGTAAAGCTTTGATGGATGTCATTTTGGAGGCCAGAAGGCCTAGTACTAGAAAAATCTTATGCTGGAAAATGGAAGAGATTCTGTGCTTGGAACCAGGCACAAGGAACTGATACAACTGTGTCGAATATTCCTCAGATTTTGCAATAACTGAGATGCTAGACAAACGCCTATCTTTTTCATCTATTAAAATTCATGCCTCTGTCATTTCGGCTTATTACAATACAGAGCCACCAATCTTCTCATCCATTATTAAAACAGTACCTCAGAGGAGCCAAACATTTAAGGCCTCCAAGGAGATCACCAATGCCTGCATGGGACCTCAACTATGTCTTGGAAAAACTCACCCTTCCTCCTTTTGAGCCAGCTGCTACTGCTGATAAAGTTTTTATATTGGAAAACAGCTCTGCTCCTAGCAATAACTTCCGCAAGACGAGTTTCAGAGCTGCAGGCTCTCATGGCTGTAGAACCTTTTATCATTTTTTTTATCCAGACAGGGTCTCTGAGGACAAACACAACATTTATGCCTAAGCTGGTTTCCAGTGTGGCTCTTAACCAAACTATTCATCTTCCAACCTTTTATCCAGTCCACAGAACAGGGGGGAGAGAATTCTGCATTCTTTGGATGTACACAGACAGCTTAGATTCTACTTGAACAGAACCAAAGTTTTCTGAAAGACAGAGCAATTACTAGTGGCATATGCTGCAGGATCACAAGGAAAGGCTATCTCAAAGCAGACTATTTCAAAGTGGATAGGCCACTGCATTCGTTTCTGCTACTTACGCCATGGCAAGCCGGTGCCTAAGGGCATTAGGCCACATTCAACCAGAGCTGCAGCCACTTCAGCAGCCTTTCTCAGGGGACCTTCTGCACCAAGAACCATTCTCCACTAGCATGGACGGTAGATGCATTCAGCATTTTATGGAAGGGGCAGTTTCTATATGCCTTTACACCCTTTCCACTAATTCAAAAAGTACTCGTGAAAGTCAGTAGAGACAAACCAAAAATCTTACAGGTGACTCCCTATTGGCCAAGGCAGCACTGGTTCCCCCTACTTCTCTCTCTAGCCAAGGGCAATCACCACAAGTTATTCCACAAGGTGGACCTTCTGACACAACAAAGGGGAACCCTCTTTCACCCACACTTCAGATGTTTGCCCTGACACTGTGCTTTCAATCCTGAGGGAGGCCAGGAAACCTACTACAAGGAAATCTTACTTATCTAAATGGGAAAGATTTTCCAAATGGTGTCTGGGCAAGGGCAGGGATCTATGCCTTGCCAATCCACCCCTAGTTCTTGGCTGTGTGTGTCAACTCGTTAGGATGGGACTTTAATCCTCTTCAGTGAAAGTCCACCTTTCAGCTATTTCAGCATGCCTGCCACTAGATTCTCACTTACTAGTCAGGCTTGATGTCAAAACTATTCTTAAAAGGGATCTTGCACATCAGACTACCAAGAAAACCCATCCCTCCACCCTGGGACCTGGAAAAACTCTCCTAGTCCTCATTTGAACCAGCTAGTACTGCTACTCTGCAAATGTGCACATGGAAGACGGTACTGCTAGTGGCTATAACTTCAGCCAGAAGGATGTTAGACTTGCCGGCCCTAATGGCCTGTCCTCCATACACTAACTTCCACAAGAATAGGGTAACCTTATGGGCCAACCTTTCCTTTATGCCTAGGGTGGTCAACGATCTGTCCTTAAACCAGTCTATTAATTTACACACCTTCTTCCTCTCTCCCACCAATGAAAGTGAGAGGATACTCCACTCCCTGGATGTACACAGCTAAAGTTTTACCTACACAAAATGAATTCCATAAGAAAATCCAATCAGATTTTTGTTTCCTTCCACCCCAGGGCTCTGGGCAAGGCGGTCTCCAAACAAACCATCTCATGTTGGATAATGAAAACTATTTACCTATGTTACTCACACCATGGCAAAAAGCTTCCACAGGGAGTAAAGGCTCACTCTACCAGGGCAGTAGCAGCCTCCACAGCCTTCCTAAAGGGCCTGGACACTGCATCCATCCTGGAAGCAGCTAGCTGGTCCACTTTTCACACTTTCACGAAACACTACAAGCTAGACAATGTCTCCAGAGCATGAGCAGGATTTGCCAGAGCAATTCTGCAAGGCTTTGTGGAATCAGCTACTTCTACCTCCTCCCTTCCTTCCATCTAAGCTGTGGTACTCTCCCACACCAAGAATACTGCAACGTAGGAATAGGACACATAATAGTTGTGTAAAATCTTACCATAACCATAGAGGTCATTCTCTTCCATGTTGCAGTATTCCTTCCCACCCACCTTAACCCCCTTTTCTATCCTTCTCTCTCTCTCACTGTTGACCTGTCTTAGGTCACCTGGTGGTTATACCCTACACTATGACCAATTCAGCTACCAAAAGGCACTTTGATCCTATAGTTGACATCACTTGCTACTCTATTTCAATCTCTCCTACTGGGCTTTCAAGTTCTGAGGTCTGTGCTTGCAGACATCACATTTAAGGCCCCTGGTTTGTGGCCCTGTGTGTGACGTCCCACACAACTACAGCAGCCAAGCTGAAGCTTTTATATAGGAGCCGACGTACGAGTTGCCTGAGGCAGGACATCCCACACCAAGAATACTGCAACATGGAAGAGAAGGACATCTATGGTTATGGTAATATTTTACACAGCTATTCTATTCCTACGATGGGGCTAGACTAGGCCCAAGGGGAGGATGGCCCCTTTTTGTAGAAGGAAGTAGAAGTCCACAAAAAACTGATGGGCCAAAAAAGAGCCATAAAGACGATAGAGTGGACTATTGAGGATAAGAAAGAAATGTATTGTTACTGTTATGCAAGAAGCCCAGAATTTCTAGACAGAAGATATACAAAACTATTGAGGGAAATTACAGGAAAGAAAATATTTCACGAGAAAAAAATCTCAGAAGCTTCAAATACAAATTTGTGCTCATTAATACAACCGATTTTATGAAAAACATTATACAGACCAAGAAACCTCGGACAGTTTGGAAAAAAAAGCGACTGAGGAAGTGCAAGAATATAAGTTAACGATCCAGAAACTTTTGAAAGGTATAAAAAAATGGACATGGGAAGGAGAAAGGTTTGATATGGTACAATATTTATGCAAATGAGAGAGCCAAATTAATCAATACAAAAAAGGCCACCCCAAAGATATTCGAAGAGAAAGACAGGCAAAGGCATCCAGATATGGAAAATTTCAGAATACAAAAGATCTCAGAGGGAATTTAGAACAGAATAATAAAGTAGAAGATGAAGTTATGGAATACCTCCAAAGTGAAGGATTTACTGTAGAAAGTCTAACACAGGCTGTAGCACATCATGATGGGGACAAGTCCCCAAAGTAAGGAGGAAACGGGAGTAGTAAGAGATATCTGAAGTATGGACATGGGAAAGAAAAAATGGTGCAATATGTATGCAAAGGAGAAACCCAAAGTAATCAATACAAAGAGAGCAGCAGCACCAAAGATATTTGAAGAAAAGTACAGGTAAAGGCATACCGACAAAAAAAAAAGAAAACAGAGAAAATGTAGTTGAGGGATTAGTATTGGGGAAGTTATAGAAATAGAAACACAGGTTATGGATTACCTCCAAAGTGAGGGATTTAGTGTAGATAATCTAACTCTGATAACATCGCAGCAGGATTGTGAGAGAAGAGCAATGGATTCCTAAATTAAGGAGAAGCCATTGGAAAAGGAAACATCTGATCAGTTGCTATATGAAGATATTTTAGAGCCTTCCATAGGAAACCAGTACAAATGTTCAGCTGAAGTTGCACAACAAAGGAAGGAAGAGGAAATTGTGGCAACTCTGATGCAGTCAATGTTGTGGAGTGATAGGCCAGTGAGTTTCCATATGAAAGAGCAACGAATAAAACAGGGTGAAACTGAAGAGAATGTGGCACAGGAAGATACTGTGGAACTTTCTATAAAATGCCTGCAGGAAATGGAGAACAAAGAATGTGCCCTCAGTTTATAAGAAAGTGATCTAAGAAAAGAGTTGCCTAATTTAATAGAGATGGGCAGACACATATTAAGATCAATGCAAGAGATGGGCAGACACATATTAAGATCAATGCAAGAAATAGACTACACAGTCAATAAAACCCAGAAAGTTAAAAGTGTGATAAAACAAATGAACACAGTAATTAGGACTGTTCAGAGGTTCATGAGATATAGCAGAAGTAAATGAAATATATTACTGTGCAGATAAGTTAATAACATATAGTCTTACCACAAAAGCACATGGTAGTAAGGGGAAAAAAATGAAAGAAATCAAATGGCCATCAAGAAGTGTAGCTGTTTTAGAAGAGTATATAAGAGGAAACAAATCAACAAATACTCAAAAAGACAGATGTGATAAAAGCAATGTGCGGTATCAGAACAGATCAGGATCTATGATGCATTGTCGCAAATCAACTAAAAATAGCACAGGCAGAAAAACTTAGAAGATATGTAGAAAAAGAACAAAATAAGCGATTTATTGATGACCCAAAAAAGTTATCTGAAGTAGTTGACTTTATTTGGTCATCAACCTGTGGGTTTTGGATCCGGACCGGATTGGAGACTACGGTTTCACCAGCATCAGATCCGAGCTCCAGGCTCCTCCCCTTTACTCATAATACCACTGTACTTCCCTCCCTCTGATCTTGTTTGCCGCGGCTTCGCCTAAAACATGATCCCTTGAGCTCCAGGCTGGTAGGATAGTTTGGGGGGGGGGGGGTTCCTTTGTGTGCGCGCTTAAGTTTTAGGTAAATCTTTGTCCCCTTTCTTTCCTTAACCTCCCCTCGCATTCTCCATTTAAAAGAAGAAGAAAAAAAGAAAGTTTTAGAGTAGTATGTGTTTGGTTAGTGTAGTTTAGTGTAGGCCTTCTTTCCCTTTCCCGCCTCGTATTTGAATGTTTGTGTGTGTGTGTTGGGTTTTTCTGCCTTTGGTACCTTGTACCTTTTGGGCTGCATGATGTCGGATCAATCTTCAGAAAGTGCACAGTGAAGCCATAAGTTGTCACCAGTGGATGGCCACACTCTGTGTGTTGTATGTTTGGGGGTAGCACACTTGACCTCTGACTACTCCATATGTGCGGGGTTTAACCTCATGGCCCTGAAAGACCGCAGGGCCAAGCTGATTTTGAAAGGGCTTCTCCCTTCTATGGAGGTGGCTGCCTCCTCACCTACTGTTTCTGTTGTCACGGCTGTGACAGCAATTACCTCAGCCGTTATGTTTCCCCCTCCCAGGCTGGGACTCGCCATCCTGACCACAAACCTGGGGAAAGGGAGTCTAGAAAACAGAGAGAGTGAGAAAAAGGAAGGAAGAGATCCCTGTTATGCTCCGATCCAGCAGTCCTCCTTCCAAACTACCTGCTGTTACCAGGTCAACTTTCCCTCGGTTCCATTCCCCCGAGCAAGTTCGGCCTCCTTCTAGGGCCTCCGTGCACCGTCCTTCCCGGCCTGCATCAGTGGCCTCTTCAAGGTCTACGAGAAGCTTATCGGAAGCCGATATGGATAGAATGATGCGAATGTTTATTCGCACCCAGTTGCAGATGGTGGTCTTCCTGGCACCCTGCCCCTCTGGAGGTGGTAGCTCACTACCGTTGTTTGCCCCTATTTCTCCTTTTCCAATCCATCTCCCTGTATCGGAGTCCATGGATCCGAGAGGTTCCAGAGTCAGGGGCTGGCACCGATGGTACCCCCTCTACTTCGACGCCGGCAGTTAACCTTGAGCGTGTCAGGCCTGACCGGGTTGGATCCGAGCTCCCTGAGCCGTAGCTTGGGCATCTTATCCGAGGGGTTGGGTTTTTCTCCATCTACTCCAACCTTGTCGGGTTACGGCCTACCCCTCGAAGTCTCTGCACATTCGTGCTTGGCTCCAATCCCCATGTCGGATCCAGGGAGAGCATCCTCTTTCTGTGGAGGCTCACTCTCACTCAGCATTCAACATGGTGGAGAGGGTTCTCTCACATGGCTCGAGGCCCCTGACCATTTCCTCAGAGTTCACCCTGACCCCCCTCGCTTCTGGGTGTGCCTTCTGCCATTCTACCCATGCAGGGGCAACCCGTGCTTGCCATGCCTCAGACTGCTCCCCTTGAGGAACCACAAGATGTTCGTGAGTCCTCTCTAGAGAGTCCCAATGAAGAGGTTCCTCACAAACGCAAGTGCAAAAGGAGGCAGCTGGACTCCCCCGAGTACCTCACTGAGGATACCGACTTGGATGAAGGCGAAGGCTCCCCCAGATCACCCCCTGAGGATATCTTTTTTGGAGACATCATGGAGATCCTGTGCTGGGGGGGGGGGGTCCACCCCCAAGCCTTCCTCTGACAAGTTGGCGTTTCTGGAGGCATTCTGCACAGGCCCATCTACTTTTTTGGGTGTCCCCCTGGTGGACCTCATTTATTTTATTTTACATTTGTTGACCGGGCTAGTCTAACTGGATATATGTCCATTTTCAGTATTACTCACTACCACCAACTTCATTACCACCAGGGCATGGAAAGAACCGGACACCATGGAGTCTATCCCAAAACGCCCAGATAAAACCTTAAACCCCCACCCCCGGTTGATAGAGCTGGAACAAAGGGTCCCCACTGGATGCCATAGTGGTTGTGGCTGCCACGAAGGAGGAACTGGCTCAGGAGAGTTCCACGGTCCATCCCCTGGACCAAGAGTCCAGGATGATGGACCGGTTGGGAAAGCGCACTTATGCTTCAGCCACCTTTTGTATAAGGGTGCTGAACTATATGGCCCATGTTACCAGACTGCAGCGTGATCTGATCAGAGAGTTCACTGAGTCTCCCCCAGAGTCCATGTCGCCAGGGGATAAACGCACATTCTCTACGCAAATGGCCACTCTGAAAGTGGTTACCAACACGTCCATGTGACTCCTTTCTCATGCTACCAAAGGAGGTGCACAGGCAGCTGTGTCTGGCGTTGCTATGAGGCGACATGCCTGGCTCAGGTTATGTAATTTCACGGAACCCTTCTAGGCGTCTTTTGCAAAGGCTCCCTTTGACTGCTCTTCCTTGTTTGGGAAGACTGTCCGTGACACACTAGTCCAGAGTGAGGAGGACAGAAAGACACTGTCTGCCATCGGAATCCGCTTCTCTAACCCCCAAAGATCCTTCTCCAGGAATCGGAGGAGGCAAAAGATGATGTGGTTCCGGAACTCAGTATTCCCGGGACACACTCCTTTTCCCCTAGAGGCAGAGGGGGGCAAGACAGATGTTGGCTCTGAGGTGGGGGGGGGGTCTCAAGAACTGTTCTCTGATGGACCTGCACAACAGCCCTGAGGGGTTGCCCATCTGCTCTGCTCTGAAAGCAGTCGGGGCTGTTTCTCTATGCACCTGACGGCGTGGATGTCCGTTTCAAATAATGTTCAGAGATTACACATTTCCCTTTGTGGTGCATCCCTCTCCCCCAAAGCACCTCCTGGATGTTCCACCCGCGCAAAGGGAGGCAGCAGCCATTGAAGTAGAAAAGCTGGTAAGCAAACGGACCATCAGCCTGTCCCCCCAGATCACTCTGGATCAGGCATAGATTCCAGGTTCTTTTTGGATCCAGAAAAGACGAGGGACTCCAGGCCGATTCTCTGTGTCCACTCTGAACCTGTCAGTTGCAAAGAAAGTTCCAGATGGTCACTTTACAATTCATCCTACCTTACCTGCAGGAGAATGACTGGATGTGCTCTACAGACCTCCAGGATGTGTACTAGCATATAAAGTTGCACAGATGCTCCAGGAGGTTTCTCATCTTTCGGCTAGGGGCCAATCACTACCAGTTCTGGGCCCTACCCTTTGGTCTCACCACAGCCCCAGGGTGTTCACCAAGGTCATGGCAGCAGTAGTGGCTAACCTGAGGCTTCAGGGCATACAGGTCTATCCGTACCTGGATGACTGGCTCCTTGCCCCACCCACCAGGCGTCTACTCTTATCAAGCCAGGGATTATTTCCAGAAGTTGTTAGACTTGCTGGGCATCACTATAAATATATAGCCAAGTCCTCTTTAGAACCGGTTCAGGTCCTGGACTACATAGGGGCGAGAATAGACACATTGCAATCCAAGTCTTTGACACCAGAGCGGGTTCGGAGTATTCATCTTCATGTTCTCGCGATTCTTCAGCATCCCTTTTCCCCAGCCGCAGTGGTGTTGAGCCGTAAGATCCATGGCAGCTGCTATCACTCTTCTTCGTTGTGCTAGTCTTTACATGTGAGTTCTGCAGTGGACGTTGGAGGTCCAGTGGTCCTTACTGGATCGGCCATTGACTCATCCGATTCGCATAAGCAAGGCATGCAGGAATTCCCTCCTCTGGTGGCTCCACTCTCTGGAGATAGAGGGACGGTCCTTTGTTGTAGCCCTCCCCAAGCCACGGTGACCACGGACGCCTCCTGACCAGGATGGAGAGGGCATTGCTCGGGCAGGACATTCCAAGGCACGTGGTCCCTAAATGAGACCAATCTGCACATCAATGTTCTGGAGATGAGGGCGGTCATATCAGCGTTGCAGGCCCTTCATGCCTTTCTTCTTCTGAGAACTATTGCGATTCAGACAGATATGTCAGTGGTCTGATACATCAACAAACAGGTGGGAACCTGTTCCTACCCCCTTTGTTGAGAGGCCATGAGAGTGTTGGAGGGGTTGGGAGAATGGCCTAATGGTTAAGGTGTTTGCCTTACAAACACAAGGTGCAGGGTTTGAGTCTCACAAGGGATAATTGGCTAGGCTTAAAATGGCTTGGAAGGGCAGTTAGGTTAGTACTAATCTATGAACCTATGATTGAGCGATCTCCGCCAACAGTTTTCTGATAGCAATGCACATTCCGGGTCGGTCCAACATACTGACGGACAAATTGAGCAGAGCTATTCTAATGCCTTACGAGTGGTCTCTGAATCCTTATGTAGCAGAGCAGATCCTCCTTGAGTGGGGCCAGCCATGCTGTGATCTCTTCGCATCTCCTTCCAATGCTAAGTGCAGCAGGTTCTTTGCTCTGATCCCCCCACAGGGGGAATCTCCCAGAGACTCTCTGGTCCATGCTTGGCCTCCCGGTCTTCTTTATGCATATCCTCCGTTACCCCTCATGACCGTTTTTACACAAGGCTCATCTGTTGGGGAGCAGAGTCATCCTCATTGCCCCATTCTATCCTCGCCAGATCTGGTTTCCCTATCTGTGGTCTCATCTGGTAGTCCCTCCTTGGATCTTTGATCCGATCCTGGATCTTACTTCGCACCGATCGGGGATTCTTCTTCCAGACCTGGGCAGCCTGAAGCTCACTGCTTGGCTGCTCCAGTTCCATTGATTGCCAGGACTCCAGACTTTCTTCCCCTGTTAGATGACTTATGGGCTGCCACCAGAATAAATCTATCAGAAAAGTTTACCATAGTAAATGGAAGTGTTTTTCGATCTGGGCTTCCCAGAAGGATCTAGATTTTTTTATTGCTCCAGTTCCACCGGTTCTTAAACTTTTAGCACACCTTTTCCAGCAGGGTGCCAGCTCTTCTACGGTGAAAGTTCAACTGGCTACCATGCCTAATTTCCTTGTAGGCGAAGACATGAGGTGCTTGGCTTCTTCCAGACTTTGCAAAACCTTCATTAAAGGGACCTTTCTTTTACGGCCTCCAGTTAAGGACCCCACTTCTCCTTGGGATCTTACTTTAGTTTTACAGGTGTTAGTTGCTCCGCCCATCAAACCAGCTGCCTCTGTAGATTTGAAATTTTTGTCTTGGAAAACAACTTTCCTAGTGGCCATCACTTCAGCTAGGAGAGTGTCAGAACTTCAAGCATTATCTGTTAAATTCCCTTATATAGCTTTTCATAAACACAGGGACTCACTTCGGACTAATCCTTCCTTTTTGCCTAAAGTGGCTTCAGAATCAAATATCAATCAATCAATCTGCCTGTCTTTTTTCCAAATTTTCAGAAGGGGGGAATATAAATTACATTTGTTAGATGTACATAAGCAGTTGCTTTTCTACTTACACAGGACTAAGCCCTTTCGCAAGTCTGACCAATTGTTCGTGTCCTTTGCTAGACCTTTTCTAGGCAAACCCGTTTCTAAGGTGACATTTGCAAAGTGGATTTCCCTTTGTATTCTACAGGTTTACAAAGATAAAGGTATGCCTATTCCAGGGAGTGTTCACGCCCATTCTACCAGGTCCATGGCTGTCAGCTCCCTTTTGGTCCAGAATATCCTTTGATGATATTTGTTCAGTGGCTACTTGGTCCTCATCTCATACTTTCATTTCTCATTATAAATTGGGCATGGTTTCCAGAGGGAGAGCATTCTTTGGCTCTGTGGTGCTCCGGAATATCCTTCCATGAGGGCCTCCCAAGGTTATAGTAGCTGGGAACTATGTTCCACAGGTTGATGACTAAATGAAGTCAACTACTTCAGATAAAGAAGTTATGTACTTACCGTAACGTTCCATCTGAGTAGTTAGACTTGGTTTGTCATCAACCATCCCTCCTTCCTTCCCCTGGCCTTAAGTTCATTCATCTGAGTGACTAAGAGATAGTGCCTTTACGGCTCTCTTTTGTGGGTCAGGTTTTGCTGATCGGGTTCATTTGTGGGTGGCATACTCTAAGGGAAGGAAGGAGGTGCAGTGGTATTATGGGTAAGGGGAGGAGTTTGGAGCTCGGATCTGATGCTGGTGAAACTGCCATCTCAAATCCGGTCCAGATTCGAAACTCACTGGTTGATGACGAATGAAGTCTAACTACTCAGATGGAATGTTATGGTAAGTACACAGGTTCTTTTTATGGAGAATTGGGAAACAAGGCAAAAAGAATTTAAACCACCAAAAAATGAAGAAATAGCTACCTTTTGGAGAAATATCTGTAAAGATCCTGTGGAACATAAAGATGCTAAATGGTTAGAATTAAAAGAAAGAATAAGAGGTTCGAATGTAGAAGATATGAAATAGGATGAAGTAGTGGCCAGAGACATTGAAACCAGGTTAAGAAAAGCTCCTAATTGGAAACACCAGGCCCAAATGCAGTACATAACTTCTGGCTAAAAGTATTAACATTTTTACATGAAGATTTAGCCATGAGTAAGAACTATTTATATGCCTACCCCGAAAAGACACCAGCCTAGTTAACAGGAAAAATAATACTCCTACTTAAGAGCAAACATGCAAGCTTTCCTTAAAACTAGACACCAATAACTTGCCTTCCGACAATGTATAAACTGTACACTGGAATTGATGTTGACAGTTTTATAGTAGTTTAGAAGAAAACTCCATCATGGCAATAGAACAAAAGGCTAATAAAAGAAAGTCATATGAAACAAAGGATCATTTGTTAGTCATAATGGAGAACTGTAAAAAGGGGAGGAATCTAATTATGTCATGGATAGACTACAAAAAAAGCATTAGACCATATCCCACATTCATGGAATAGAGTGCTTAAAATCGATTACATTGCAGTGATCATGACAAGCCACTTTGCAGTTAAGCCATGATAAAGGACAAATTATTGTTCCAGGATAAAATTTCAAAGGGGGATTCCAGGGTGGCTCTGTCACTGCTTCTATTCTGCCTTGCCTGTAACCCATTAAGCAATCAAGTTAACAGATTAGATCATGGCTACAATTTGGCTCCCAGAAAACAACAAAGTGTAAAGACTTGTCTTTTTGTAGATGATCTAAAACTGTGTACTTCATCAGATGAGGAACTGAAAGTACAACTGCAAGTGGTTAAAACTTTTTCAGACGGTACAGAATGTCAGTCTAGATAAATCAGCAAAAGAAACCTTTAAAGCAGGAAAACTGCAGCACCAAAAAACATCAGTTTGGAACAGGAATGTGATATAAAAACTTGAGCAAGAGGATGTGTATAAATATTTCGGAATTGATGAAGGATCAACATTAAAACATGAACAAATGCGAATAAAACTTAGGAATATTTCGGATGACTAAAATTAATACTGAAAATAGCATTAACATCTAGGAAAAAAGTTCAATCTATAAACTAATTTGTTCCTCCTATCCTAACTTACAGTTTTGGAGTGACTGACTTGGCCCTAAAAGGTGTTGGATAGGAAAACAAGAAAGATGCTTCATGTTCATCAAATGGTTTATAAAAATCACTGTATACCAAGACAATATATTCCCTGTTCTGAAGGAGGTATAGGCTTCCTTGAAATTGATTACATGTATAGATCTGCAAATGTGCCACTGCATACATATCTGCTGACTTTTACAAGACCCAAACGTAGTGAAAGTTTTGAAACATAAGGCGAATAAGTCTAAGATGACTTCCCTGCTTAGATTAGCAGAAGCATATTGGTGTCAAGTGGGAATGGAAATCAAACCAGAAGTAGTAAGCAGCAATTGAATGTGCCAAAACTACAAAAAAAAAGAATATATGGTGAAAGGTCAGCTGAGAGGGCAAGAAATGTGCAAAATTCATAAATATAGTTGAGTATAGAAAATTCTTGGAACAACCTCATGTTGATCAGGATCAAACACAGGAATTAAGGAAAGGTGAATTTACACCAAAAGAGAAAGGGTTAATATTGGTGGCCCAAGATCGGGGACTTTTTATATACATTGGTTTACAAAGTCCATTGAACATGTGATAGAGACAGACAAATGTAGGTTTTGTAAAACAGAATTGGAAACAAGTCGCACATCTTGTTGCTGGTTGTGATGTATTAATGGAAGGACTGTATACTGAAAGGCATAATAGTGTGACAAGACTGTTGCACTGGGGACTGTGCAAACATTATAATACTAAAGTAGCTGAAAAACACTGGAAACATAATCCACAAAGCATTATAAATATCATGTGGGATCACCTGTTACCAACAGTTAAAAAATAGATGCAAGAAAACCAGATGGTAGTAGTCCATGAAAAGAAGATGAAAGTAGCATTGATCATTGAAATTGCTACACCGAATGACTACGTATGGAAAAGGATTTGCAAATAAACTAAGGCAATGTTAAAGGAGGATACCCAGACAGTTCCAATAGTAGTAGGAGCAACAGGTCTTATAAAAAAAAATTTACAATCGTACTTGTATACGTTACCAATACATGTAACTCCGTACAAATTGCAGGAGGAGTCCTTACAAGGCACATTGCTGGTGCTGTGAAGGGCACTTCTGTTGAGCATCAAAGACTGAAACAATATTAATTTCATACTTGACTTAGGGATGGGGTCCATTTATATCATATTAGAAACCTAAAAGACTTGGAGAAATTAAAAAGGAAGAACTCAGTTCATTCCCTTCACTCCAAATATCCTACTGGATAAGGAAGCCTTTGTGAGATGAGGCCTGAGCAAGGGGCCCAAGTTTAACAGATGGCCAGGAATGCTATCCATCATTATGTTAAGTACATAACTTTCATTTAAAGATTTTTTTTTATTTATTTTATTATTTTTTCAGACTTGTTAATTTAAAAGATTTGATAGCGGTTTAAGATTTATAAGTTTATAGATTTATAGATTCATATAATTGCAGATGTTCATCGTGTTACCCTGCTGCAGTCATCACACTTAGGTTATCCTGTCGTCAGGCAGTCCCGCAGTCAGCCTGAATTCCAAAGTCTTAGTCCGGCGTCTGTTGCTGTCGCTTCTTCCCTGACGTCAGTGCGCCAGGGGTATATAAGAGGCATCTGACACCATTTTCTTCTGTCTTTCTTGCCGCAAGGTGCCCGAAGCCGAAGCAGTTCGCAAGTGCCGGTCGGCCGACACCTGAGATTTTTTAATCTAATTTCAGTCCGAAGTCTTCAAAGCTAAGTACCCCATTGGGGAACCTTTTCTTTCCTCAGTCCGATGTCAGAAAAAGTTAATTGCATTTCTTGTGGGAAGCAAATACCTCATAAGGACTTTCATTCTTATTGTATACCTTGCCTAGGCCCAGACCACGACGTCACTGGTTGTCGGTTTTGTGCTAGGTTCAATAAGCGAATTATAAAGCGACACTCTGATTTCGCATGACACTACGGTGGGAAATTTAATTACATTATGCCATCGGAGCAACCGACTACCGGCGTGCATAAAAAATGCAAAGATAAAGACAGGCAGCCTAGATCCAAGCCAGACTCCGAGGCCTCGGCTGGGCTGGTCGCCGGTTCTCCGGTTTTCAGTGAGGCGCCTACGCAGCCCCTGGCGACCACAGAATTGGAACCCCAGACCACTTCGGATTCTCAAGCAGAGAGTTCTAGGCTGACGCAGCCATTTTCTTTAGGCCCTACAGACAACATTGCAGAAGGAGAAGCCGGTGCTGTGGAAACACCTTCAGTTTCAGAAGGTGTCTTCAGACAGACTACTCTCACCATAAAATCTTATGCTAAGCTTAAGACTCCTCTAAAACCAAAAAAGACTGCACATCAGTCTCCAGGTCAAGGCCCCATGCCTAAGAAACAGATGCTTAAAATGGCTGAAGATTTGATTTCTTTAATTAGGGCCCCCCCCCCCGACAAAAGGCCTAGACAAGAGGAGGATTGTGCCTCCTCTGATCAAGTGTCTATTTCCTCAGGCTCCTCTGAGGAACAGGATTACTCCTTTCCCCCTTATGAAGATTCTGATGCTGAAGATTCCATTCCTTCAGCTTCTCCCCCTGAAGACTATTCCTACGGGGAAACCTTACATACCATGAGGGAACATTTTCACTGGGAAGGTCAGGACTACTCCGACTCAAAGAAAAGGCTCCGAGAGTTTCTTTTACTCCCCCAGCACAGACCACTTGCTATTCCTCCAGTTTTAGACATTGTGGATGATGTTAACTTAGAATCTAATCTAAATCCAGATTCTCTGCCTCCTGCTCCAGCCAAACCAGATAGATATTATTGAGTGCCTGACTCTCACAAATTCCTTTACAAAAGCCCTGTTGCTGACCCAGAGACAATCTCCGAAGGTCCCAAAGGGGCTAAGGCTTCTGTGGCTAAAAATCCTGTACCCTCTGAAAGGGACTTCAGAGCACTAGATAGGTGGGGGAAGAAGGTTTACACCTCAGCTACTCTAGCTATGAGAGCACTAAATTGTCAATTTCACATGCTGAAATACCAGCAATTCCTAATGTCTGAAATAAAACAAAAGATGAGCACGCACCCTCAACAGTCTGAATTCAAGGAAATGCAGGATCTGTTGCGTGCAGCTAAACAGGTGGGCAAACATACTTTACAATGTGGATTTGATTTTTTGGAAGCTTCCTGTAGAGCAGCCATTACTGGGTCTGTTATACGTAGGCATGCTTGGTTAAAGGAACAAACTCTGCCTGATCATGTTAAAGCAAAGTTACTAGATGCACCCTTACAGCAGGATGTCTTATTTGGGATTAAAGCAGAAGAGGTTTTAAAGAAAATGGAGGATACGGCAAAATCTATGCAGACGGTCAAAGATTTCTTACAGGTACAACCCCCAAGCTTAAGCAGAAATTGGACAACAAAAAATTGATCCTTTCCAGCTTCTGACAGACCACAGAGGGGTAAATACAGATGACCAAGGGGCAGAGGACAAGCACAAATCCCTTACAAACATCGCCAATGGGGCACTGCAACACAGAAGGGAGGAGAAGACGGGTCCCAAACTATTAGAAGACAAACACAACGACTTAAACCTCAAACTGCCAAGCAAAACTCTCTTGGCAGCTCCCTTGGGAGGAAAATTAGCATTTTTTACAGACAACTGGCGCATTGTCACAAAGGACAAATGGGTCCTAGATATTATCTCACAAGGATACAGATTCCATTTCCACACCTTGCCAAGGATAAAAGGAATGCCAAACCTGCCACAAAATCAATGGGCAGAGGCACAAAAACAAATTACAGCTCTCATGGACATGAGAGCCATTCATCTGGTACCTACACAGGAGCAAGGCCAAGTATTTTACTCAAGGCTCTTTCTAGTCCCCAGAAAGGACAATGCTTGGAGACCCATTCTGGACCTTTCAATTCTAAACACCTTCTTGCAAAGTACCCAAATTCAAGATGCTAACACTACAGCAGCTTCTTCCCATGTTTGGCAAGAAAGCTTGGCTAGTAACGTTGGACCTCAAGGAGGCATACCTGCATGTCCCTATCGGACAAAATTGCAGAAGGTACCTCCGTTTCATCGCAGGTTCAACCCATTACCAATTCTCTGCACTGCCCTTTGGCTTCTCTACTGCGCCCAGGGTCTTCACAAAATGTCTGGCACCAGTAATTGCATACTGCAGACAGAGGAATTCAAATATACCCATACCTGGATGACTGCCTCATCCAAGCAGAAAGCAAGGACATTCTCTTACAACATCTGACTTTTGTAAAACACCTTCTAAGTTGCCTAGGGTACACAATAAACGAAAATAAATCAAAACTAGTACCCTCACAAAATATGACATTCCTAGGTGCCAGCTTGAATACAGCGGCCCAGATGGGCTTATCTGACGCCAGACCACTACAACTAACTCAATACTTCAAAATAATGGCAACAAAGACCCAACTCCCTGCAAGAAAAATTCTGCAGGCCTTGGGCTTCATGGCATCTTGCATACTACTCATACCATTTGCAAAACTGCATATGAGGAAATTACAATGGTACCTGAAAAGCGTATGGACTCAACACAGCCACAGCTTGGAAACAATGATACCTCTCATTCCCTGCCTTCAACAGGAGTTTCTATGGTGGCCACAGGCATGTCACCTCAACAAGGGTCAGCCTTTCACCTTATTCCCAGCCAAGCAAACTATGACAACAGATGCATCGGACTATGCCTGGGGGCACACATGGCAGGACGGTGCATTCAAGGCATATGGACTGCAGATCAAAGGAATCTGCACATCAATCAAAAAGAAATGCTAGCTGTACAGAATGCTCTGACTGCCTTCAAGGACCTCTTACATCCAGGGCAGCTTATAATAAGGACAGACAACACCACAGTAATGTGGTACATAAACAAGCAAGGGGGTACACACTCCTACCCTCTATGCAGGCAAGCAATGGCTTACCAAGTTCAATTACAAGCTCAATTCCTGCCAGGAAAAAAGAACACATTGGCAGCGACCTAAGCAGGAACATCATGGATCCCCACGAGTGGAAACTGGATCCACAAGTATTTGCAATGATAATTCAAAAATGGGGGTGCCCAGACAGACCTGTTTGCCAACCCCCAAAACGATCAGCTACCAAAATTTTGCACAAGGACATTTCACCATCAAGCTTGGAAAGTGGACGCACTCTCATTCATTTGGAAAATGCTGACCGTATATGCCTTTCCTCCATTGCCCCTTCTCACAAAGGTGCTGCTGAAAGTCAGGATGGAGAGACCCCGAATGATGCTCATTGCCCCAGACTGGCCACGCCAGCACTGGTACCCACTACTAAGAAACATGGCCCAGGGCCCACCATGGATTTTACCACAAATTCCTCATCTGCTCACACACAGCAAGACAGTCAAATTCTACACAGCCAGCTCAAAACCTTAAATGTGGCTGCATGGCAAATCATCTAAGCAACCAGCCAGCTCCTCTTTCACAAGCTGTTATGGATGTCATTCTGGAGGCCAGGAGGCCCAGCACCAGGAAAGCCTACTCAGACAAATGGAAAAGATTTTGTGCCTGGAACCAAGCTAAAGGCCAAAATACCCTTGAGCCGGACATACCTCAGATTCTACAATATTTAACTGAGATATTACACAAAGGACTTTCTTTTTCATCTGTTAAAATCCATACCTCGGCTATTTCAGCTCACTACAACATGGAATCCTCCCTTATTTTCACATCCACTTCTAAGGCAGTACCTCAGAGGGGCCAAAAACATTAGGCCTCCCAGGAGAGCACCAACACCAACTTGGGACCTCAATTTTGTTCTGGAAAAACTTACGCTGCCACCTTCTGAGCCAGCTTTCTCAGCTGATTTAAAGTTTATATCATGGAAGACTGCCCTGCTGCTAGCAATTACTTCTGCCAGAAGAGTCTCAGAGCTACAGGCACTAATGGCAGTAGAGCCTTTCCTCATTTTTCATCAAGACCAAGTTTCTCTATGAACTAACCCCTCCTTTATGCCAAAGGTGGTATCCAGGGTGGCTCTAAATCAAACCATCCATTTACCCACTTTCTTCCCAAATCCACAGAACAAAGGAGAAAGACTTCTGCACTCCTTGGGACATTCACAGGCAACTACATTACTACTTGGATAAAACTAAGGTTTTCAGAAAATCTGACCAGCTTTTTATATCCTATGCTACAGCATCACAAGGAAAGGCTATCTCAAAACAGACCATTTCCAAATGGATAGGACATTGCATACATTTTTGCTACATCCATCATGGAAAACCAGTTCCTGCTAGCATAAGGCCCCACTCCACCAAGGCAGCAGCTTACATCTACAGCCTTCCTCAGGGGGGTGCCAACCAAGGATATTCTGGAAGCTGCAACTTGGAGTTCAGTACACACTTTCACCAAACACCATCACTTACCACTTTAAGACTAGAGCTGGCTTCGCCACTGCAGTTTTGCAGGGCCTTGTAGCCTCCTCTAACCCTCTTTGAAATCATAACATAGCTAGGTAGGGGTTTGAATCCTGCAAACACTGAAAGTGTGTGTGTCACTGCTGGTCAATGCGGTGCAGGTTTTGGTTTTACTATGGTAGGACATATTATGATTAAAACAGTAAGTGCATTGTACACATCAGGTATCTGCATGGCAAATATATATGTGTACATGTCCCCTCAATCAGTACATAGGTGTGAAGCCTGCATACTACATGAATACATCTGTTTCCATTGACAGGTTGTGCCACTGCTTCACAGATCGTAGGTCACATATGTATGTATGTGACAAGGCTGTCCACTGTTGTGATCTGTGGCCAAGGTCATCTGTGCCACACACACCCTGACAGTTACTAAAGAGTAGTGTGAGTGAGGATATATGTCAGACATGTTCATACACAACGACGACTGGCAATAATGGACAGATATTGCTTAATATATAATATATAATCCTTGCAGCATTTTCCTTGCAGATAGCTGGGTTTTGGTGGCCAGTAGTTTGAAGTAGACTGTCAATTAAATTTGTTTCTCTGGCGTGAGGTATGCCATCTAGGAAGTTGTATTCAAGCTTGCTCCCAGGAATACAATTTGTTGGCAGGGTGCAAGATGTGATTTCTTTTCATTTATGGTGTACCTCAGAGACTTTAGAAATTTTTTTTAAATGCCAGACGATTTAATAGTATGTTCTGGCCATACCTTTGTTCCTGGGAGCAAGCTTGAATACAACTTCCTAGATGGCATACCTCACGCCAGAGAAACAAATTTAATTGACAGTCTACTTCAAACTACTGGCCACCAAAACCCAGCTATCTGCAATGAAAATACTGCAAGCCCCGGGGTTCATGACCTTTTGCATTCTACTAATTCCATATGCAAGACTGCATGTGAGGAAACTACAATGGTATCAAAAAAGCCTATGGTGTCAACCTTCTCAGGATCTAGAATCAATGATTCCTATCATACCTTGTCTACAGATAGAGTTCCTTTGGTGGGCAGAGGCCTTCCACCAAAACAAGGTACTGCCATTCACTGTACCCCCTGCCGCCCAAACCCTAACAGACGCATCAGACTATGCAATGGGGGCTCACTTGGCAGGGCAGTGCATTCAAGGCAAATGGAACCCAAATCAAATGCACTTGCATATCAATCAAAAAGAAATGTTAGCTGTACAGAATGCTCTGACAGCCTTCAAGGACCACATTCTTCCAGGACAATTATTGACAAAGACGGACAACACCACTGTTATGTGGTACATAAACAAGCAGGGGGGGAAGCCACTCATACCCTCTCTGCAGACTAGCCGTGGCTCTGTAGAACGCAGCCTTCAGCTACCAAGTACACCTACAGGCTCAATTCCTGCCAGGAAAGCTAAATACACTGGCAAACGACCTAAGCAGAAATCTCATGGACCCATACAAGTGGAAACTGGAACCAAAGATATTCAACATGTTGATAAACAAATGGGGCAGCCCAGAGATGGACCTGTTTGCCTCCCCTCAGAACTACCAATTGGACAAATTCTGCACAAGGACTCCCCACAAAAAAGCTTGGAAAGTGGATGCTCTGTCCTTCACTTGGGAAAATCAGTTTATGCCTTTCCCCCTCTGCCTCTCCTCTCCAAGGTACTACTAAAGATCAAACAGGACAAACCAAGGACAATACTGATTGCACCAGACTGGCAACACCAACTCTGGTACCCCCTGTTGCGGTGTGTCACTGCTGGCACCATGGCTCCTGCCTCAGACCCCTGCCCTGCTGTCCCAGCAGGGGGGCCAGATTCTGCACCCACAACTGCAAACCCTGAATCTGGCAGCCTGGCTAATTACTAACTACCAAGTTTTTAAAATTCACTCATACTTGGAGTAAGGATAGTATTAGTTTTTTGGACATCACCATCATCAAGGATGGTGATGGTTTGTTGAGCACAATTTTTAGGAAGGAGAATTATTCCAATTCTTTATTGCATTTCAATAGTTGCCATCCCTTCCATCAGAGGAAAGGGGTGGCAAAGGGTCAGATGGTTCATACATCGAGATTGGTTAGTGATGAGGGGATGTTTAAAAAGGAAATGTACACCTTAATTGGGATGTTGTTGGATCGTGGATATCCATTGAATTTATTATTAAAGATTAAGAAAGAGGTGTATAAAAAGAGAACAGTAGTATATTCCCCTATTTTGAGAAAGTATGGGGTAATGGAAGTTTGATGACGTTTGGTGATGTGGTGAGTACTAAAGAAAGAGAAAAAGGGATGTTCAATCGTGACCCAGTTTTTGTATTACAGTTCAGTGAGAAAGCTTCTGAAATGTGTGCTATAATGAAAAGTTTATGGGACAATAGTTTAAGTATGGAATTAAAGTCTATTATTGGATCTGAGCCTAGAATTGTTTTTAGTAAAGGGCCCAATTTGAAGAGTATTCTGGAAAAGAATCCTAAGTTTGTCAAGTCCATGATGAGTAAATGTGGAGCATGTAGGGCATGTAGGTTTATAACGGAAGGGCCTTATGTTTGTGTGGCCATTTTTGGGCGTACCTTGGGTTGTCCAGGGGTATGTAATTGTAACAGTAAAAACATTATTTACATTGCTTCATGCACCTCATGTGATGCATTCTATATTGGAATGACGACACGTAGGCTAAGGGATAGGGTGTTGGAGCATGTTAGAAGTGTGAGGAATAAAGATGCACACAATGCCCTTTATCTGCATTCTGTCAAATGCCCTTGTTTTAAAAAATTTCTGTTTTTCATCATTGATCGGGGTGTTGCTGACCAGGGTGGTGACATTGGGAACAGAGTAGCTCTTCTTGAAGTAGAATGGCAGCTCAGGCTTAATGCAATGAAACAGCCTGGTTTAAATGACTGCATTTCGTTAAAGCCTATTTTGAGGCAGAAATCTTATTTGATATAAGATGTATAATGAATTGTCATATTAATACAAGAATTTTATAATTTTTTATTTTTTATTTATTATTTTCATTTTTATTTTATTTATATTGTATGTATGGTAAAGTTAAGATATATATAGTTTTGTGTGTGTGTGTGTATATATATATATATATATATATATATATATATATATATATATATATAGTTTTATAATAATGTATTTTCATATTTTTGTATATTGATTTTTATGACATACATTGTATGAGAGGTTAGAGAGTTTTATTGTTTTTAAGAACAGTTCATTTTGTAAAGGGTATATGTTATGCACTGTAGTTTGGTTGTATGGTGGTGTCTTTTTAAGGGGAAAATTCATTGAGTGATTAATTAGTCAATTATTGAATTATTGTTTTGATTAAATAGTTATGTAAACCCAGTGTTTTTGATCAGAAAGTATGACTGATGATGCCACAGTTTGTTTGGTGAAAGCGCTTAGTCTTCATTAAAGAATTGTTTCTGCAACGTACTGGCTCTCCTTGGATTCATGTTAGTAGTGGTCTGTGCTGTGCTGTGTGGTTACCTGATATCTCCGTTACCATGCCTCAGTAAGCAAGTGATGGATGTCATCCTGGAGGCAAGGAGGCCTAGTACTAGAAAATCCTATGCTGAAAAATGGAAAAACTCAGGGGATAGGCACAGCAGCACCCAATTTACCTCATATTCTTCAGTACTTAACTGAGATGCTTCACAAGGGCCTTTCCTTTTCCTCCATCAAAATTCATACCTCAGCCATTTCAGCTCCTTACAATACAGAACCACCCCTCTTCTCTCATTCACTGCTGAAGCAATTCCTCAGAGGGGCCAACAACTTAAGACCACCCAGGCGAGCCCCTATTCCAGCCTGGGACCTTAACTTTGTATTTTAAAAGCTCACTCTACCTCCCTTTGAGCCAGCTGCAAATGCAGAGTTGAAATTTCTTTCTTGGAAAACAGCCTTCCTTCTAGCTATCATTTCAGCAAGAAGAGTGTCTGAATTACAGGCCCTCATGGCAGTGGAGCCTTTCATCATCTTTCATGCTGACAGGGTGCCCCTTAGGACCAATCCCTCATTCTTGCCCAAGGTAGTATCCAGTGTGGCCTGTAATCAGTCCATTCATTTGCCAACCTTATTTTCTAATCCACAGAACAAAGGGGAACAAATACTGCACTCCTTGGACATGCACAGACAACTTAGATTTTACTTGAACAGGGCTAAGCCTCTCAGGAAATCTGAACAGCTGCTGGTTGCATTTGCTGCAGGGGCAGAGGGGAAGGCCATTTCAAAGCAAACCATTTCTAAGTGGATAGGCCATTGCATTCATTTCTGCTATAAGCATCATGGAAAACCTACCCCACAGGGGATAAGACCACATTCAATCAGGGCTGCATCTACCTCTACAGCCTTTCGCAGAGGTGTCCCTACCAGGGACATCCTAGAAGCTGCTACTGGAGTTCTGTACATGCCTTCACCAAGCATTAACACTTGCCAATTTTTTCTAAATCCAGAGCTGGATTTGCCACTGCAGTCTTGCAGGGCCTTATAGCTGGTCTTAATGCTATCTAATTACCTCCTCCCATCCTTAGCTTTGGGAATCTACCCAAATGTGATGACTGCAACAGTGAAACGCAAAGAACATAGAACATAGTACAGTTGTGTATACTCACCATAAATGTAGATATTCAATTGTATTCACTGTTGCAGTCCTAGTTACCCTCCCTCCAGCCCCCTGACTTCTATTGACTATAATTTCTATTTTTGTTTACTATGCTTAAAGCTTTTTGGTGTATTTGCTTTTTTGTTGGAGGTGTAACCTTGTATATAATTGCTTTCCATTATGGGGGTACCTGACATCTGGGGCAAGAAAAACTGATATAATGGCGTCGGTTGCATGCTTTCTACCCCTGACTACTTGACTTCATGGAAGATGAGACAGCAACTGACGCAGGACCCAAGACTTTGATAATCAGGCCGACTGAGGGCTACTGCAAGCAGATAACCCAAATGGTGATGACTGCAACAGTGAATACACTTGAACATCTACATTTATGGTATGTGTACACATCTGCACTTTCTGTGGAAAGCTGGCATGACTCTCTTATAAACCTTCTTAAGGGAAAAGTGACTGCTGTTTAAATGTTTGACTAGAATGAATGTCATATAAGTGGAATAAAACCATAATATTGTCAAATCTGTAGTGATGTTAAATGCTAATAAGCTTGTCTACATGAGGATCCAATTCACTTAAGTTGTGGTACACTTGCTTCTGGAGTGCTCACCTTGATTGAAAACCTTATGAAGGCTAAAAGTTGCACCTACATCCACAGTGTATGGGTGGTAAGTAAGTAAAAGTGACACAATATGGTGACAGAAGTTAAGTATTTGTTTCTTAGCATCTGAGTTTGGAAGCATGGTAGAACAATTCCCTTTGAAAAATAATACAACCATTAAGAATTTCCTAGCTCAAATGCAACTTGGTAGAAAACTTGAAGCTTTGGATCCGGAAGTTTGATTTAGTAATTATTCTGAGGTAAGTAGCCAAGAAGTTTGAAAAGCCAGTCCCCCTTATTTCTGTGTGTAACTGGGAAAGAATACTTTAAATGTGTTTACCTCTCCTCGTTGAAGAAGAGAGGAAATAGCACTGAGGGTTTAATTTATTATGAGCCTAGAAAGGTTTGTTTACAAAGGTGTAATGTAAGGTCCTGAAGAGACTATAGATGCTAAAGCTACAGATTTGAAAAACTGACTAGCACTGTGAATGAGTTCAATGAAGAATTACTAAGAGGTTTGTAATGCAAGAAATGATCTAACAAGGGTCAGGATATTAAGAAAAGCAGACCTGACATTATCAAAAGAATATGGATAACTGCAGAGAAAGATTAGTGTGTAAGAGGAGTCCTAAAATGTATAAAAAAAATGTAGAAGATGAAAACTAAAGTGAAAGTGTGTTGTAACAAAAGTAAACGTGAGAGCACGCCTTGTGGCAGTGCACAGTCAGTAATGGACATGTGAAAAGATTGTGCAGACAAAATTTGGGCCTCATGTTCATGTAATATGCATGGCTGTAAGCATCAGGTGAAGCTATACCCTTTTTTTAGAATCTTTGCTAGAAAAGGCAAGCAAAGATTAGACGTTATGCTAAAGTCCTGTTGTACCAAGCAAATGAATCCAAATATAGAAAGAAAGTAGCAGGACACTGCCAAGACAAAATTGATAAAAACACCTTTTATTCCATAAAAGTTAGCGCTTTCGGGATAACCCTTCTTCAGACATAATATAAAAACTATAAATGCAGCCATATTTAAAATACAAACCATCCAATCATTTGCTCACAAAAACCCGCCTATTTTCTAACACAGGTTTAATAGGTAGTACATCATTAAGGCCTGGGGGTCTATGTGCTCTTAAATCAACAATCCACTTGGATTCAGCCAAAGCTGTTCTATGTTTGATGTCACCCCCCCCCCATCACTGGCCTTTATGTTGACAATGCATCTGAATTTAAAAGTGTGCATGGGATATTCTTTTATGTGTCTATATAGTGCATTACTTAAATCACAGGTTCTAATATTGCTAAGATGTTGCAAAATCCTGGTTTTAAACATGTTATTAGTCATACCTACATAGAAGCACGCACATTGTTCACAATTAGCCATATAAACCAAGTGTTGTGTCCTGCAGGTTGCCCTCCCCTTAAAGTTAAAAACTTTAACTATATCCGGGTGTTTAAAATCTGTGTCACTCTTAATGTACATACATGCCTTACAGTGTCCACATGGTTGTGTGCCCACTCTCATGTTGGGTACAATCTGCTTGTCTAAATGTACCTCCTTACATAATAATTCTTTTAAATTCCGGTTCCTTCTATAATTAAATATTGGGCGTTCACCAACTATATCCTTCAGCCCAATATCGCTTCTTAATATATTCCAATTATTCTGCACTATCTGACAGACATCTTTAATATTACTCCCGTAGGTGAAGAAGAGTTTCGGTTTTTCCTTCTTATTAGTGATAGCATTACCTGGTCTGTTCCTATCCAAACCATCCATCCAAGGCCTATACCTAGTCCTCTTATATTGTGTATGGTTATTCATAACTTTACTAACCAGAGTTTTTTCATATCCCCTATTTGTGAAGTGTTTATCTAGCTTTGACCATTCTTCATTGCAGCATGCATCCTCAGAGCACACCCTAGATATCCTGCCCACTTGGCTTTGTATGATATTGGGAAATGTGTGCCTCGGGTGCATGCTGTCATAAGAAAGCAGAGTGTTCTGCCAACACTCCTTCCTGTATAGTTTGGAAACAAAACCCAAGTCTGTTTGTTCCACGCAAACATCCAAAAACTCCATCTGGTGGTATGAACTTTTTGCAGTAAAGCTCAAAAAGGTGGTCGTAGTGTGAAGAAAAGCCACAAATTCTTCAAAAGTAGATACATCTCCATCCCACAGAACAAAGACGTCATCTACAAACCTCACATATAGAACTATGTATTTTTGCCATCTTTGATTTTTCAAAACCTCCTTGGTCTCCCATTTGGACAATACTAAGTTGGCATATGTATTCGCACAGGGGGTGCCCATGGCTACCCCCTGTGCTTGTCTATATAGGGACCCTGGCCCTATAAAAACATTGTTGTCCAAGACCAGAGATAACAGATCTTCCACTAAGTGACACATATGTTCTGTCGCTCCCAGGTTACCTATAACCTCGCTTACTGCTGAAATTCCATAGTGATGTTCAATGACAGTGAAAAGACTGTTAACATCCAAGGTGGCCATCAACAATTTCTTCCCTTTTAATTTAACCTGTGCTAACAGTCCTAAAAAATGCCCTGTATCTCTTAAGATGTTGTCAATCTTATTCAAATACGGTCTCAAAGTGAATTCCAGCCAAATCGAAATATTCTCTGTGACCCACCCTCTCCCCGAAACTATGGGTCTGAGTGGTGGGTCACTGAGAGATTTGTGGATCTTAGGCAAGGCTTTGAACACGGGAGTTACTGGTTTTTCTATCTTTAAAAATTCACAAATTTCTTGGGTAATCTGCCCCCTTCTTAACAATGTTGTCAATCTATTATGTACTTTATCTATGATAACTTTAACCTGTAACGGATTGATTTGTTCATAAGCTCCATCCCTAGTCAGTGTGTCCCTCAACTTCCTTTCATACCATTCCGTATCTAACACCACGATGGCTCCCCCCTTATCAGCCATCTTAATGGTTATTTCTTTTTTGTGCATTAATCCATGTAGGGCTGTTTTTTGATCCAGTGTCAAGTTGTAGTATTTACTGACATTCTTACTTTCAAAATACTTAAACAAATCACTCTCACACCCATTCATAAATAAATTGAGTGTTGGTGTCAGGTTGGGTACAAAGTTACTCGGTTTTCTTGGACCCAAGGTATTGCTGACTTGATTATCAAATATCTGTTTAAGTGCAACACTTCTACAATATAGCATTAAATCAAAAATAATGTCACTATACATGCACATTTTGCTAGGGACAAAAGTTAGCCCTTTGTTTAAAACCTCTAACTCTTCAGTATTCAGCAAAATTTTAGATAAATTATAAACAATACCAGAAGGCATATTGTCAGTCACTGAATAGTCCTGCGACGTTTCTCTATGTTCCGATCCTCGCTCGAGGATCTTTTCCAAGCACCCTTCTTCCTTACTGGTGCCGGTAAGCTCCCCAAAAAATGTAGTGCCCCTTGTTGTGTTTTTGGACGTGCCCCTAGTCCAATATTCTGCTCTTGGGTTACCGTTGGTGATAGTTCAGCCGGCAAGCCAGATACCTCACATTGTGAACAATGTGCGTACTTCTATGTAGGTATGACTAATAACATGTTTAAAATCAGGATTTTGCAACATCTTAGCAATATTAGAACCTGTGATTTAAGTAATGCACTATATAGACACATAAAAGAATATCCTATGCACACTTTTAAATTCAGATGCATTGTTAACATGAAGGCCAATGATAGGGGGGGTGACATCAAACATAGAACAGCTTTGGCTGAATCCAAGTGGATTGTTGATTTAAGAGCACATAGACCCCCAGGCCTTAATGATGTACTACCTATTAAACCTGTGTTAGAAAGTAGGCGGGTTTTTGTGAGTAAATGATTGGATGGTTTGTATTTTAAATATGGCTGCATTTATAGTTTTTATATTATGTCTGAAGAAGGGCTATCCCGAAAGCGCTAACTTTTATGGAATAAAAGGTGTTTGTATCAATTTTGTCTTGGCAGTGTCCTGCTACTTTCTTTCTATATTTGCTAGAAAAGGACTCTCGAAAACTTAATTTGCATGCAAGGCTGAAAAATCAACTGGCTTTTGGTCATGAAGTGAAAAAGACAACAGTCTGAAAATGTCTGAGGAATTAAGACGAGAATGCAAGCCATGTTTAGAATTGCTAAGAATAAGTATCTTTAATCTAAACTAGCCATAGATGTGCCCACTAACATCCTGTCCTCTGGGTGAAACTAAAGGGAAGCAAAACGTAAAAAGAAAAATGTTGGTATGAATGTACAGTAGTACAAGAAATGTACCATGTAATTGGTATAGCTTTGCTGTATACAGACAGCTTCAGTTTTCTGTAGCCAAGTCGTTATGGGTCTTTCCTGAACGGATGGCTCTGACATCTTATTCCTCTGACATCTTATTCACTGAGGAATGCAAAGTGATCATCCAGATCTGAGTCACTGCAGTGTAAGCTATGGCACTGATGCTTTATTCCCTTATAGGAATTAGTTGCATCTTCTGTTCAAACCCCCCTTACTCTGTAAACGCAGATTTATTAATTGATATATGTTTCCATCTTCAAATAAAGCTTTATTAGACTACTGTCCCGTTTTTTTATTGGTCGCGTCTAGTGTTCCATTTAAACACAGCTGTGCTACATTGGCTTGTTTGCCTTCACTTGGAGACCTTTTTTTTTTTTTTTTTTTTGCTTCTGCAGTTTAAGCCTGATAAAACCCGCGGTTCTTAACTTGAGTTTAACTTTTGTTTATAGATTGTGGTAAATGTGTAATTTGAACTGTTTTACTCAATTCCTTTAAAATATTTGTATTAGAATATCCCTTTTAGTCAACATCACTTCTGTAAGGAAACTGTTAGAGTCTGTGATATGTTCCAAACTGTACATTCTTTCATAAGAATAAGGTATCTTTTTGTAACTATTCTCCTTTATGCATGAAGTCATGTCAGACATTATGTTGAACCAGAATTTCATTCCTGTCCTTGCAAGGGAATTAATTCTTCACAGAATGGATCTCAGGAAAATGTCTGCTTTTTTGATTTACTGCAGGAAACTGTTATTTAAAAAAAGGTCGTGTTAGCTTTAGATCCTTTACTGCTAAATAGACTGGGTGAATCAGTGGCTAGAAAAATTCTGTCACTAATTTGACAACTGTTTAATGCCTTATGTTACATTTCTGTAGATAAGTGTATTCAACATGTGTAGTACGATTAGTCTGCAAGGGCAGTGTCTGTTTTTTTGGTAGAGTCCTCCTATGCTATGTGAGGCAGTAGTGTGGTCATTTATCCATGTATTCACTAAACATTAAAATGGTAGTTCTAGGGCTAGAGGTGATTTTTTTTTTTTTTTTTTAACTACAGTAGTGGCCCAGGGAATGTTTGATTAGGCCTGCACATTTTTCTGTCATAGTCCTATACTTCCCTTTCAGGTTGTGAAAGAGAGGACAATGAATATATACAGTTGTATGAGGAACACACCATAACAGTACAAAGTTTTTTTTCTTTCTAGTAAACTCCCTCCTTCTGTCATCTATTCTTTTGTTCGTTATTTGTAGGTCACATCCTAGTGCTTGTTGTTTTGTGAGATAGTTTTGCATCTTTGTGTTTAGCTGCTATGACACTGAAGTGGATTAGCCTTTTGCCTATAAAATGACCTAATGGCAAGAAATTGGGCGTTGGGGGTAAGTTGCGTGTTTTGTAGCTCCTACTTTTTCCAGTAATATCCTGTGCTATATCAGCCTTCACAACAATGTGATTGATGGGGTGGTATGGGTTTGCAATTAAATGTAAATCTTAACAGAAACATGATGAAACCTCCAGCTAAACACGGTAATGAATCCTAATGTCAACTCTGCAGGGAGATGCAGAAGGCCTCCACATATTAGGAGAGTTTGAAGTATTGTGCTAAGCATAGCTTGTAGAATCTAGACTGCCTGTTCTGAGGATGAGAGGGATTTGCCTGCATACATTATATAGCAGCCTTTTTCAACTGCCATATATTGTAGAACTTGTACATTATTAAGGTCTCTTCAGTTTAAAAAAAGTGTGATAGCCCATGTAGCTTGTGAAAAGAGGAGGCACTTCAGTCATCTTCTTTTAGAATTACTTGGCACAAATCGGCAATCTTTTATAGTGAAAACCTCCAGTAACTGCATTTTGCTGAAATGCGATGCTTAAAAAAAAAAAAGGCATTTCTTTGTAATTTAGGAATCACTGAATTATTTCTTCATTTAGATGTAATTATTTTTGTGTTCTTTTCTTCTCCTATTAGATTTTCTACAACATATGGATCATACTTACAACAATGGGAAATGTAGTCCGAACTCCATTTCCTCTTGGCAGCAAATGGATGAGACTTCAAAAATGCCGTTTTATTCTATGACATTGCCAGATAATGTAACCACCAGGAGAAAGAGATCAACTCTTACAAATTCAGGGCGCCTCCTTTTTCCCATTTCTTTTGATGAAGAAAAATGTGAAGTACAGTTCCCTGTTTTGGAGAACACAGCTTTAGGAAATTTTAGCAATTCCGTTAGTTGTACCAAAGCTCTTGATTCCACTTCTACCAGTATTCCAGAGTCTTCCTCTGAAAAAACATGTTCAGTGACACTGTCTCCACCTGATAAGTTACAGACAGAAGAAACTGTGTTTGATGCAGAAATGGAGCTGACTGCCAGTGAGGTAGGTGAAATAATGACTGTTGCAACAGTCTGCAGGGAACAGAATGCTGGTAGAAAAATGGTAAAGCATAATGTTTCAGATGGCAAACAAGAGAATGGATGTGAAGGTGGAAAACTAAGAAAAGTGAAGCACCCAGTTTCTTCTAAGAATCGTTCAAAAAGTGGCACAGACAGTGATAATACTAATACTGTAGGAAAGGACAGGAAGAAAAGGAAGCATTGCTATCAAGATAGTGCCATCGATGAGTCTGAAAATGCTGTGGAGTTCACTCGCGTGCCAGTGGCATCAAGTGACTTCACTGGTAGCAATTTTTTTCATGAGCCAGTGCAGGAAGACCGTAATCCTGACTTTAGTTATAGCTGTGCAAAACTCACACCAAAAGATCTAGCTGTTAGACGTGGTCACCTTAGTTCCACTGACTGCACATGGCAGCCGAATAAAGAAAGTGAACATGCTAACTGTGGTAGTGATGAAACTTCAGCCATATGCTCTATGGAAAACCAGTGTGAAGTAAGTCCACATTCACTCCTAAATTCTGAGGCAAATGTGGGTGAAATGGAAGATGATTGCTCTCAGGCAGAGTGTAATATACTTCCCGCATTTTTGGAATCCCCAGATGAAAGTGGTAGTGGCTTTAAAATACCAAGAAAAATAAAGGCATTTAACAGTAGGAAGACGATTGTCATTTCTTGTAGAAAATCCATTACTGGCAGTGTGAATGTTCAGGTACCAGAGTTTCCCTTCGGACCTTCTACACAGACTGTCAACACAGAAATGCAAACAGAAGGTGATCGTGGTAATCTAGACAATGCTAGCAGTGAAGACCCACTAGCCATGAGTTGTGCATATAAGCGCCGAAAGAAAGAGAAAATTAAGAATGCTTTGTGTGATAATGTGATAAGAGAAAAAGCTAAAACAAATGAACCCCTCAAAGAAGCTAGTCATATTTACTCTGGATCTAAAACTGTAAAATTTAACATATATACTGAAGATGCATGCATTGGTAAACCTGAGACAAACAAAGATTTTGACTCTGAACTGCCTCCGAAACCTGTCAGTGCTGGAGTTTCTAGTGAAAATGACGATGAACATGGATTTACCAGAATTGACAAAGGTGATGAGGAAAAGGCAAACCTTTCTGAATCTTGTACTGTTGAACATCCAGCTCCCCTGATCACAGAGGACAGCTCGTCTGAACCTGCTAAGTCACCTCAAGCAAAGAAAAACACTGAAATTGGGAAACTTGAAGATAATTCTGTAGGTGCCACCAGCAAGTCTAAATGCCCTAAAAGAGGCAAGGTTGGCAAGGAAAAACATAAACGTGAAACATTTGTCATTCCCCCTATAAAACCTTCCAAGGGTTGTAATGCTGGACCAGTGGGTTTGGTACAAGATAATTCAATGGAATTTTCTGATTTTTTTGCTAAGCCAGCTGCAAGAACTGAAACTGGTGTAAGGGTATCTCTGGGAAATGCCATTAAGCAAATTGGGTGTACTAGAAAAGGCAAAGATGAATCTAAACGTAAAACGTTCATTCTTTCATCTGAAAAACTCTCAGAAGGCTATAGTGCTGAATGTCCAACACTTGATTTATTCCAGGAAAGGTCTGATCTTGTAGCGATAGATTTTTGGGCCTCTCAAACTGAAACTGGCACACTTCAGCCACATAATACAAGAGAAACTGGCACACTTCAGCCACATAATACAAGAGGCATGAAGGAAATGGGGTGCACTACAAGAGGCAAAGGTGCCAAAGAAATGTCCAAAAGAAAAACATTTGTCATTCCTCCTGTAAAACCTTTGCAGGATTGTACTGTTGAGCAGCTAACCTCCAAAGCAGCGTGTGTACGCTTAGCCGAATGTTCTGATCTCTTTCCACAGCCAGATGTTACCAGTGAATGTGATGAACACTGCACAGCTAAAATCTCTAGTAGCAATGCTGTCAAGGAGTTTGTTTGCACCAAAAAGGGCAAAGCTGTGAAGCAAAAATCTAATTGTAAAGCTTTCACTATCTCCACTGTGAAACCGTCAGAGGGATGTAATTCTGAACAGAAAGCATCTGAGGCAGACTGGTGTGATGAACCTCTAGATTCGGCAGGCCCAAATATGGTAACTGAAACTGGTACACTTAAGATGCTCAGAAAAGCTGCTAAAGAATTTGGATGTGTTAAGAAAGGCAGAGATGCCAAGGAAAAGTCAAAGAGAGAGACCTTTATTATCCCTTCTGTAGACCATTTTAAGGACTCTAGTGTTGAGCAGACATTGCCCATGAAGGTAGAAGAGAGCTCAGTGGAATGGTCTGATCCAAGTCTGAAATCAGAACTTGAGACATTCAAAGTCCCAAGAAACAGAGAGTTTGGGTGTGTCAAAGGCAGAAAGACCCAGGAAATATCTAAACGTGAAACAACAGTACGTTTTACAGAAGATATAAAAAATAAGTGCACTGTTGAGCAGACATCTGATTTAACACAAGAAAAATTCATGGAAACTATGGAATTGCAAGCTGTTGGCATGAAACGGAGTGTTCCATGGTTACCAGTACACCAAACTGATCACGAGATGATTGACATGATCAGCGATTCTATATTACTAAACTGCAGTGCCGATGCAGTTCTGAACTTGGAATCGTCGGATGTGTTAAAATCAGCAGACCAGCACTTCAGTCCTCAAAAACCTGTTATTTGCCCACCAGATGGAGTGCTCTCTTCTTTGTACAACTGTAATCTTAAAGTGCTACCAACTGATGCACGTGTTTTGACTGTGACAACGTCCCAGGATCCAAGTAGCAGAAATGAAGAACAAGAGAATGTACATCAGACATGTCTGCAGAATAAACGTAATGAGCGGTGTCAAAAGATGAAAACATCTAAAAACAGTATGTGGCTTATTAATTTGGCCAAAAGTTTTTTTTTTTTTTTCAAGCCCCCCCCCCCCCCCCTCCCATTTTGAAGCTTTTCTTCTGTTATCTTTGTTATACTTTGAGTGTAAATATTTTCTGGCATCGTGGTAGGCCTACCATTACCATTCTGTATGCATAGTGTAATTTGTCATCTCCATAGTTGGTATTCTCATTTCTACAAGTCTTTTTCTTGTAGTTTTAAATACCATTGCCAGTATATTTACTTTTTGTATTTTCCTTCCTGCCTATTCAAAAAAAAAAGTTTAATTTCTCTCTCCACTAGAGAAATGTCTAGGAAGGATCCAGCATATTTTAAAAATTGTGACAAGTGTGGGCATAAGTTGCCTTTGTCTGATGCCCACATTCTTTGTATTGTTTAGGACCAGAACATTTAAAACAAGACTAAAGTATTTGTCATGGGTTCAACCCTAGAGTTTTAGCAAACAGGAAAAATAAGCTGATTTTAGAGATTACTGCCATCTTTCTTTTTCTGAAAACATTGCTGGGGTTCATTCCCCAAAACATAAACCTAAAGACCTGTCAGAAAGCTCTAGGTCCTTGGATTCTCCAGCCTCTACCTCTTCTGAACCAAGAAGAAAGAAAAACTGGATCCAGAGCTGCATCTGACCCGACTATCATCAGATTCGACCAAATATTTTTTGGATCCTACATCTTTGGATCAGAAGTCCTTACCAAGAACTGGATCCGGTTCTTTCCAGGGCGCTGCCTCCCTTTTTAGAGAGGCAGTCAGAGTTGTTGTCCCTGGTAGCCTCTTGTTCCTCCAGGAGTCTCAAGGAAGTGGATGTGAAGAGGATGAAGAGGAATTTTTTCATGGAGCAAATTCAGATGGGAGTTCTCACGGTTCCTACTCCTTCGGGTCAGGAAGTCTTCCATCTACCACTTCACAGATAACTGCTCCTTCTCTAATTCAACCTGTGGTATTAGAGCCCTCAGATCAGAAGAGAACATAGTCTTTGGATCTGACTACTGCTCTGAGTGCACCAGCTTGGATATCCTCAGAGTCAAAGCTTCCCTGTCAGATCCGAAAGGATGGGGTCGACTTTGAAGTTTTTAGAGCCGTCTCTTCCTCTTGGAGCTTCAGCATTGGGTAGTTCTGCTCCAACTTCTGCCTCTGGTGACTTGCTCTTGGGACTGAGGGAGGTGATAAGCCAGAAACTAACTTTCTGTGATCCGTTGGCTTCCTTCTGTCCAGAGCGGTCTGCCTGTGAGATAGTGAAGAGAGAGTTCTCTGCTTCGGCAGGTTAGACTGGTCTTTCACCCTTGGATCCACCCTCTACTTCTCAGATGACTTTGCACCATGATTCCGACATTCTGCTCCACAGGGCAGTCTGCCCAAAGCTTCCAGTCTGTCCAGCAGGGTATTTTGAGCTCTTCTGATATTTGATATTCTTGAGATCCTAAAGCAAAAGGGTTGCTGGTCTTCCCAAAAACCCTTCTGAAGAATCAGTATTTGTAGAAGCATTTATTATGGATACGTCTACCTCCTGGGTTACTCTGCTGGCCGATGAATGTATCTATTTGCTCTCCAAGTGGATGTGGAAGGAACCTGATGCAATTGAGCCAATCTCCCAAGAGAGCAGACTGGATTCTGGTGCCACAAGTAGGCTGCGAATGTTGGAGTAAAGGGGTTCCAGTAAATGTCATGATTGTGGTGGCTACAAAAAAAGGAACTCACTGAACAGAGTTCCGCTGTCCATCCTCCTGAGAGAGAGTCAAGGGCTATAGACATATTTGGGAAGTGTGATTATGCTTCAGCAATGATCGCTGAACTATTTAGCACATTTTACGAGGCTACAAATAGATTTGATTAAAACATTATGCAAATCTCTTATGGAACTGCTAAGGCTCAATCTTCATTAGTCTGTCAGTTGGCTTCCCTACAGGCTATAACTAGTTCGTCCATGAGGCTTATTTCGCATGCTGCAGAAGGCGCCTTGAGGGCGGTGGGTTCAGGCATTTCCAGCAGGAGGCATGCTTGGATGCACCTGTGTGATTTTTGCAGAGCCCTTCAAGTCATCATTCATTAATGCTCCCTTTGACGGCAGTTCTTTTTAGCCTCACAATAAAAGATGCACTCTCCAGGTGTGAGAAAGATGGAAAGACCCTCTCTGCATTGGTCATCCGTTTTTCAACCCCTCAAAAGACCTTTTCCAGGAATCAAACAGGAGGTTGAAAAATACGGTTCAGAAAATCTTGGGGTCCTTTCCAGGATGCATGTGGACTTGGTTCCCCCAGCGGCAGAGGGGGCAGTGATAATGGAAGACTATGCCCCCAAAACCCAGAGGTCTAGAGATTCCTTTTCTGACTGACCCCTTTCAGCACTCCTGAATGGAGGCCAAATTTGCCTACCTGTGGAGGCAGTCTGGAATCATTTGTCTTGGCACCAGAAAGCCTAAGTATTACAAAAGACAGTTGGGTGCAGAGAATTATTTCCAGAGGTTGTACAATTCCCTTTTTCCTACATTCTCCATTATCCAGAAAAATTCTGATGTTCCACCCAATCAAAGGAAAGCAGCAGCACTAGAAATCCAAAAGCTGCTAGAAGAGTCATCCAAGAGGTCCCCTAGAATCTGGAACTTACTCGAGATTCTTTATAGTGCCAAAGAAAACAGGAGACTGGAGACCAATTTTGGGTCTCAGTGTATTGAACAAGTTGGTTCGACATGAAGCTCCAGATGATCACAGTTCACATCTGGTTGTACTTGCTGAAAAAGGGTAGAATGGACTGATTGATAGATCCTCAGGATGCATGCTATCACATAAAGATGAACAGTTGATCCAGAAGGTACTTAATGCTTCAGGCTAGGAACCAGTCATCAGTTCAGAGCACTGCCCTTTAGCCACACCACAGTCCCCAGAGTGTTCACCAAGTGCATGGCAGTGGTTGCAACTGACTTAAAACTGCAAGGATTCCAGGTGTTTCCATATTTAGATGACTGGCTCATTACCACCCCAACCAAGCATCGCTTGGGATCAGGTGTTACAGACCTGTTCGTATCTTGGAATAACCATAAATTACAAGTCTCATCTGCAACCAACTCAAACATTAAAATTCATAGGAGCAGTAGCTTCTCTTCCTCTATCAAAAGTGCAAACAATAAAGGCAGAGGTCAGGAAAATAATTTGCAGTACCAGAATTTCAGCCCAATTGATTCTGCAAGCCCTGGAATCAGTGAAGGCGGCAACGACAATATTTAGTCCCTTTAGCAAGATTACATGAGAATTCTTCAGTGGATGCTAGCAAAATAATGGTCAGTGCTTTCTCAGTCCATGTCTGCGAAGATGAGAATAACCCAGGTATGCAAACAATACCTTTCCTGGTGGATGCAGTCACAACAGCTGTTACAAGGTTGTCCTTTCCTCCTCCCTAAGCCCAATGCCATAGTGATCAGACACTTACCAGATTTGGGGAGGGCGGAACTTCCTGGGGAAGATGGTCCAAGGCACTTTGTCCTCTGTAGAGGCCAACTTACATATCAATGTTCTAGAGGTGAGAGCAGTGCTCTCTTAGAGTTGCAGGCATTCCATGACACACTTCCTGTCTGGACAATTGCAATCCAGATAGACATGTCAGTAGTCTGTTAATCGACATGCAAAGTCGAACCAGATCTTAACCCCTGAGCCGAGAAGCCCTTAGAGTGTGACAATGGGCGATATCTTCCAGACCCTTTCTAATAAGAGTGCATATTCCGGGGAAGTCTGTTGTGATAGCAGAAAAACTGAGCATGTCCATTTTAATACCTCATGAGTGATCTGTCAACAGTAAAGTGACAAATGATTTTCAGTCAGTGGGGCCAGCCTTGCTACGATCTTTTTGCATCTCCCCTAAACAAGTACAGCAGCTTCTTTACCTTGACCCCCACCTGGGGAAATACAGAGGGATGTACTGCCCCTCACCCCACTCTGCCTCCTGTGTACTTATCCTCAAACTCCCCTAATTCTCAAATTCCTTCAGAAAGCAGCCTGGTTGAAGAGCGAAGTCATCCTCATTGTACCTTACTGGCCTAGGCAGATTTGGTTCCCCTTCCATTGGCCTCATCTGCTATACCCACCTTAGATTCTGGATCTAATTCCAGACCTTCTGTCTCACCTGACTGGCATAGTTCAACGGGTTCCTATCACATAGTCAAACTTGTACAAGTTCGAACCCCATATGGTCAAGACCATAAGTTCGAACTTGTACAAGTTCGAGCATTTAAACAGAAATCTCTGTAAGGGGAAGTTTCTGTTCATTTCAATGTGGTGTGATCTCTGAGTTGGTATATTCAAGTAGCAGGGGGTGTGGGGGGAGCAGGGGGGCTTGTCCCCCTGCTTACAACAGTTTATTTTGTTTTTACTTTTTTTTTAATCACTAGTCGAAGTTTTGTAACTTCGAATGGAATGGTTATAAAACTTCGACTATGTGATATAGACCCAGTTCACCTGCATATCTCAAATCTCAAACTAGCAGTGTTGTTTCTTCTATTCCTTTAATAGCCAGGCAAAAGCTGTGCCTTCTTCCCCTGTTTGTTCCATACTTTTATCTTTCCACGAAATGGAGATTTGCAAATTGGGCCGAACAAAATCAGGTAGACCCCTTCTCAGCTCCAGTTCATTCTGTTCTAGAATTTTTAGTGAGTTTGAGGGTGCTAATTCATCAACTATTAAAATTCAACTTTCAGTGATCTCTAACTTTCATGTGGGATTTCAGTACTCTTCCCTGACTTCATCTAAACTGTTCAAAGCATTTTTGAAAGGTACTCTTCGGCCAAGACCCTCGTATAAAGACCCCATGCCACCATGGGATTTAAATTTGGTACTGCAAGCCTTAATAGACTCTCCCTTTGAACCTGCAAACAAACATTATCTTAAATTTTTGACCTGGAAAACTGTCTTTTTAGCAGCAATTACGTCTACTGAAAGAATTTCAGACCTTCAAGCATTATCTTCTATTCTCCCAGATTTGATATTTTTTATAAGGATTGAGTCGCGTTATGTACTAATGCTTCCTTCCTGAGGTGGTGTCAGAATCTAGCAATAACCAATCCATTCACTTGTCCATATTTTTCCCACATTATAAAAATAAAGGGGAATATATGCTGCACTTACTGGATGCTCAAACAATTACGTTTCTACCTAGACAGAACAAAATAGATTAGAAAGATGGATCAGTTATTTGTTACCTTTGCACATAATGTATTGGGTGAATCGGTTACAAAGGTAACTAGCTAGACATCTGACAAGCTGCATCTCCTCTATAACAAATTGAATCTCCCCTTATCAAAACCATTAAGGGCTCGTTCAACCAGATCTGTGGCAACTTCTGCTGTATTCCAGTGGAGTTTCTATGGATGAGATACATGCAGCTGCAATTTGGTCAAATCCTCGTACCTTTATCACTCATTACAAACTAGATTTGGTCTCGAGGGGAAGAGTAGTCTTTGGCTCAGCCGTACTCAGGAATATCCTTCCTTGGAGTCCACCCAGGAATTTAGGTACCTGGGGACTTTGTCCTATTAATGCGAAAAGCAGAAACCTGATCTCACCGCAATGGAATTAAAGTGCTGAGCAATTGCTGTTAAACAAACTTTCAAATCCACAGTTCAAAAAAGTTCTCGGCAGCCGTGGCAAAAGTAGAATTCTTCTTTATTACTATAAAAATAGTTGAAGGGTTGGTCACAGCCACGCTTCATCAGACAAATAAAAGATCTGCAGTGCAGTGCTTATATACAACATAAATTGGATGGATTAAAACCAAGCACTACATAATTATGTACCTTATTAGCTATTTAAAGCAACAATGCAAAGCTTACAGGATCAAATAACAGACCACTAGAAGCGGTGTTTAAATGTTAAACAGATACTCTAAAAGTAATGAACCTTTTGCGCATAACTCATGTTTCTGTTAATAAATTAAATATTAAGAGTGTATATCTGTGTATATATAGTGAATTAAATAAAATAAAAACAGTCGTAAAGCTTAATATAGTCTAGCTAGGATTCTATGCTTAAACAAAATAAATAACAACAATGCGAACACTGCACTATTGAAATTGATAAGTATGATTCTAAAAAGACTTGTGTGCAGTTGCCAATACATTTAGATGAATGAATAAACATTTAAACCTTTAGAAAACTTAATATAGTTCAACAATTGAGCCATATTTACACTAAAGGCAACGGGAACACTGCGTTTCAAAATACTAGTAAAAATAACGCTAAATAAGCATTTGTGCAATCACCAGCATGGCTAAAGCTTGCATACATTTAACACAGTTTATTTAAAATATACTTTAGATTATATATGTAATAATTAGACCAAACTGTCATAGAATTTGCTGTGAATCAATTACCATTTTATATTTAGATAAAGAAAATTGAGATAGTAAGATCACTGCGCAACTGAAAACTGACAGCTGACAAATATAACCACGGAAGGATTAGTTTGCGGTTGGCAATGCAACTAAACAGACAAATAACCTTTTAAAGAACTTAATATAGTTCTGTAGTTGGTCCAAGTTTAGAAAGAAAGGGCAAAAAACGCCACAATAAAAGTCAATAAAAATCAATAAAAAACTTTAAGCATTAAAATACTTAATAGATATGACACTAAATGAGTGTTTGTGTGGTTGCCATCGTAACCAAAGCTTATAGTCATCTATCGTGTAAAAAATTTTTTATTTAAAATTGTATAGAAATGTTCACCAAAATGTGGTAAGACATTTCTGAAAATGTATTTGTACTTAAAAACCACTTTATATGTACATAATTAATGTAAATTCTGTCGATGTCTTTTTTGAACAAAATAGTCATTTAAAAGACTTTTTTATGTACATACTTGAATGAATCTTGATATAAAGGTATATAATTAGAACATCAAGAATTACTAGTCGAAGCTCAGACCAAGTGACTTATAATTTTTTAAGATATAACTCAGACTAAGCGGAGCCTAAAGCAGTATCTGATGAATTGTGGTAATTACTTGAAGCATAAAGCGTACCTAGTGGTGGACAAATAACAATGAAATTGAAAAATATATAGTTATGCTAAGAAATATTAGAAGATAAAACCATACAGTTAAAAGTACATAAGTGAATAAATAAATAAATAAAAAATATATAAATAAAAAATAGGTTAATCTTGAATAAACAATTAAGGTTAAGAATTATATACCATAATATTTCCTTGCTTTAAGGCTAATAAACAAAAACTGTTTAGGTAAAATTAGTGTGATTTAAATTAGTGTAACATGGATCCAGGAATATAGCTGTGTGTTAAGGCAAAATAATAACTTAATATAAGCTTGATTAAATGTAATAATTACCTGTAGAATACTAAGCTTATGAATTATAGAATACATATATATACACATTTAAGAATATATAGAAAATATATATAAAAAATATATAAAAAACATGTAAAGAATAACTAATTATAAACCAATATAGGGGTAATATTGTAAAATATTATAAAATATTATGAAAATATAATATATTATAAAAAATATATATATATGTTAAATTATTTATTTTATACCATAATTTTAAAAATAGATATTGATGGTAAAAAATATATAACTAAAAATATATATAATTAAAAATATGTAGATGTGATAATTATACAATAATATAATGACCTTAACGTTTCCTATTATTTAAGATAGGTTTAATAGAAACTGAGGTATTCAATCCTGGATAATTGTGAGCATTAAATTTTAAAATCCATTTTAATTCCGCTAAATTATTTAAGTTATCTCCGATTTAATTTTATTTTTTCAAGTACCCTAAACAGAAAATTATGTTCCTTATGTTTTATTATATGTTGTGCTAATGCATTAGTATCTATTTCTTTCTTTATTTCATATAAATGGTCATATATACGATCAGTTAACCTCCTTTTTGTTAATCCAATGTAAAATGCTGTACATTTTGTACAGGTAGCTAAATAAACCAGGTTTTTTGTTTGGCAATTAGCTGCAACATTAATATAATAAGTAAAACCTAAGGTGGAATGAGTAAAAGTCAGGTCTAAACAAATCATTTTACACCTGGTACAAGAACCACAAGGGACTGTTCCCATTACTTGTGTAGGTTTCATAATGTTTGGTACAATATCTTTACATAAAATTTGTTTCAAGTTGGGACAGTTCTTATATAAAAAGGAAGGAAAATTTCCCACCAAATTGGATACTAAAAAATCTGTCTGTAATATGTTCCAGTTATTCCGTATAACTGTCTCCAAACTTTTTACATCACTAGTGTATTTTAAAATGTATGGTATTTTTATATTATCATTACTATTTTTATATTTAAAGGAGTTGTACTTCTTAACAATGAAGGGTGTAGTTTCTGTAATGTGTATAGTATTGTTTTTAATGGAGTTGACAAGCTTAAAGTTGTATCCTCTATCTAAAAATAATTGCTCTAACTGGTCAGATTCTTTTTCTAAGACAGTGTTTTCCTGGCAAAGTCTAGTCAGCCTAGTAAACTGACTTTTAACTATTCCTGGGAACATATGCCTAGGATGCATGCTGCTGTAATGAAGTAGTGTGTTAGTCCAAGTGGGTTTCCTATAAATAGAGGAAATAATTTTTCCTTGCTCAGAAAGTGTTAAAGTAACATCCAGGAATTCAACTTGTTTCGTGGATGCTTCCACTGTGAACTTCAAGTAACTAGTAGTGGATTCTAGATGGTGTAGGAAAGTTGTGAAATCCTCTAGGGTACCTTGCCAAATTAGGAGAACATCGTCTACAAAACGTTTGTAGAATTTGATTTTGTTAAAACCTGGATTGGTAAACAAATGCTCTTTTCCCAGTTTAGGACCACTAAGGCATGGGGTGCCCATAGCTACACCCCATGTCTGCAAATACGTTAAGCTGAACATAAAGATGTTATTATTAAGCACTAAATCCAAAAGCTGACAAATTAGTATGATTTTATCAGAAGAGAAGCTGGTATCTCTTACAAGCAGTTCTCTAATTGCTTCCAAACCCAAATCATTGGGGATGGATGTAAAAGATTTTTACATCTAAAGTTATCAGCAAATACTCATCTTTCCCAGTGTTCAATATTACATCCTTAAGGCTGCTTAGTAAATCATAAGTGTCTTTTAGCAGAGTTGGAACCAAATCCACTACAGGTCTGAGATATTTTTCAAGAGCTGTCGAGATGGTGGCAGTTACCCAATTACAGCCTGATACTATAGGCCTAAGGGGTATAGGGTGTACCTGTTTGTGAATCTTGGACAAGCCTTTTATTGTAGGAGTGGTAGGGAACTCAATGTATAAGTACCTATATTCTTCTGGTGTAATTTGTCTGCACATTAAAAGGTCATAAAGTGTGGCATGTACATTAGTTACAATAGAGTGGACTTTTTCCTGAGAGATGATGGAATAAGTATCTTGATCTGATAACATATTTAACATCAAAATAACATAATCTGCAGTATTCATAACTATAATACCACCACCTTTGTCTGCAGGTCTAAATGTAATGTCAGAAGACTGTTTAAACTTTTTTAGGGATGCCATTTCTCCAGAAGATAAGTTAACATAAACTACTTTGTTTTTCTTAGTAGAAAAGAGTTTATAAAAGTCTCGCTCACAGGCTTTAAGGAAGCAGTCAATACTGAAGGGTAAAGGTGGTGAAAAATTACTCTTTTGTCTTAGTGACACATGTTCTGATTGTGAAGTTTCAGTATTGTATGTTGTAGAGGTATCTTTGAAAAACATTTTAAGGGCTACATTTCTGCAAAAAATACGTAACTCACATAAAACATCAGCCAAGTTACTGCATTGTGCTGGTATAAAATTTAAGCCCTTGTTAATCAAACTAATGTCTGATATACATAAATCATAGTTAGATAAATTAACAAATATGTCAGTCACATCCTTTGCCTTCGATTCGTTCCATATCTTTCTTCTGAATTTTCCTTTTCTTGGCCCTCTGCTCTGAGGCGCCCTCTCCCTTGATACTGTGTTTTATTGGATAGGGTAAAAAACGATTTGCTTCTTGAGTCAATTTAGGTTTTGCACCTAAACGAATATCATTGTGCATATTAGCAAAAGCTAGTTGGTTAGGAGGTGGTGTTGCTGAATAGGCAGTCAATCTAGGAAATTCCGTCTCACTAGGTAGAGCAAAACTGTTATCAGTTAAAGATAAAGTAGATGGAGCTGAAACACCAGCAGATGTAGAAGCAGCATCATTAGTTGTAACATTGTCATTAGCATTTGTTAAAGGGACTGGCTTTTGTGATTGAGTTAGTGCATTATTATATCTAGGCCAGACAAAAATCTGACCAGTTTGGAAATCATTAAAGTCCCTCTGCAACTTTTTCAACTTTGTCCTATTAGTTGAGGAATGAATGAAAATGGACATCATCAGATAAAGATGCTATGTATTTAACATAACATTCCATCTGTGTTGTCCATTTTCATTCAACTCCGCACCCCCCCCCCCCCCATATTTCATAATCACTTCTGGAGGAATGGGGTACTTCAGGGCACCTATGTCCTTTGTATTGAACTTCAGTTATGGTATTTTTTATAGGCTTCCTGTCAAGCTGCAAACAAGATCTGATGGATGTTAGGGGTGGTGCATTACGGCTAGGGAAGGAGCTTGAGAGTTTGTTGGTGGCCACGAACTAGTAAAACATCCTAGTCTGATCTGAGGATTGGATCCAATCCCATCCCATTAGTTGAGGAGGAATGAAAATTAGCAACACACATGGAATGCTGTGCTAAGTATGTAACTTCTTTTTACAGTCAGAGTATAAAACTTTAAAACTTGTGCAGTAGAAAAATGGGGGTGTTGACAATTTGGCTATTGACAAGGGTCTGTGACTTGCCATAGTGGAGGTGGGTGGAGTGATCACGATCCATTTTATTTGAAAATTGGGTAAATGAATTGGGAAGGGCCCTTTGTAGTCACATCTTAAGACTGGATGGCACAGTGCAACAAATAAAATAAACCTAAGGCCGTTTTCTTTGTGTTTATAAGTTTCATACTCTGTTTGTATACACAAAGCAGATATGGAAACAAGAATTATCTTGAGAGTACAATCTGTGTACACATTTTATTCAGTACTGAGTAACTGAACAGAGCTCAGTGGTAGAAAAGCCATGTGAGTAGTCAATAAATTACATCATTTGCACATGACACCTTTTGTTTGGAATAAGTAATAGAACCCAGAAAAAAACTGAGGCATTTATTTATTCCATCTGCATAAAGCACTGGGTGAGGCAGACTTTATATAACCATGCTGGGTTATAGAACAATAGTGGTAGGGCTTGAAGCACTCAGATTAGCAAGTAACTGCTGCTGTGTTCTGCATTTACAGGCAGCTACTAGTACTCAAATGTTCAAGTCTCAGCTTGAATTTGAGGATGACTTGAGTGCTGGGAAATCTGCTGCATAAGTAAGGCTTGCTTGTAGAGGTTTGTTCCCCTTCATTTAACTGCTGTGTGTGTGTGTCTGTGTGTCTGTGTGTCTGTGTGTGTGTGTGTGTGTGTGTGTGTGTGTGTGTGTGTGTGTGTGTGTGCATTGCAAGCTCTGCCAAGTGTGTGGTCTGTTTGTAGAAGTGCTGTGTATATGCACTGCAAGCTCCACTGAGTGTCTGGCCTGCTTTTAGAGGAGTCTGTGTGTGCACTGCAAGCTCTTCAGTGTGTGTGGCCTGCTTGTAGGGGATGCTCTGCGTGCCCTGCAAGCTCTGCCAAGTGTGTGGTCTGCTTGCAGAGGACACACTATGCATGCACTGCAAGCTCTGCTGAGTGTGCGGCCTTCTTATAGCGGAGGCTCTTGTTAGTGCGTTGCAAGCTCTGCCGAGGGTGTGGCTTGCTTGTAGAGGAGGCTCTGCGTGTGCTTTGGAATCTCTGCCAAGGATGTGGCTTGCTTGTAGAGGAGGCTGTGTATGTACATTGAAAGCTGTGCTGAGTATGGGTGGCTGCTTATGCTTTAGTGTTTTGAGAACATTCGCTCTTTTAGTGATTGGTGGCCAGTTTACTTTCTTTGTGATGACAGTGAAATTCAGATGGAGGCAGAGATTTAATTATTCTCTTGGCTTTTTAACGGTTCCCAGAGTTCTAAATCATACCTGATGATTTTCGGCAGGGTATAGTCAAGCTTGTAAAAGATGCACTATTTAGGCACCAGAGTTCTTTGTGAAACACTAGTAGTGATTTGAAACTCATATGTTCGTTCATTAGTGTGTGACTGATGGTCTTTTCCCTGGCAAGTTGACTTCCTGGTGTAGGGGAATTTCTCCATCTCCATGATGATACAGCCTTGAAGCTTATATGGATAAGAAGTATAGGGAGGAAGTGGAGTGTTTTCCCCCCTTACCTTTTTGCACAGATGCTTTTTTTGTTTTTAAGAATGCAGGTTGCATTTCTGGGTTCATTCTTTTGTAGTTACTGTTTGAGTCAATTGCAGTGGAGTCTGTTTTGTCAAGGAGCCTTCTGTGTGCATTTCTTGCTTCACTAGTAAGCAGAGTAGTTAGTTCATGTCCTTGTTTCTAGCTTCCCCATAACCTCCTGAATAGCCCAGCCAGTGTGGAAGGCCAAACTAGGTGTAATAGTCTACAATTACTCGGACTACTAGTGTATTAGCTGCATGTGTATCTATCTAATGTGTAATATGCACACACATGTATTATAGTAAGGGATGTTCTTCGTGTTTCACTGTTGCAGTCGTTACATTTGGGTTATCTGCTTGCAGCTAGCCCTCAGTCGGCCTGATTATTAAAGTCTTGGGTCCTGCGTCGGTTGCTGTCTCATCTTCCATGACATCAGGTAGTCAGGGGTATAAAGCATGCAGCTGATGCCATTATATCAGTCTTTCTTGCCGTGCGGTGCCCGAAGCAGAAGCGGTTCGCAAGTGCCGGTCGGCCGACTCCTGAAATTTTTGTTTTCGAGTTACAGATCCGAAGTCTTCGAAAATGTTAAATACCCTGTTGGGGATCCTTTTTCTTGCTCTAAACCATTGTCAGTAAAAGTTAACAATTGTATTCCTTGTGGAAAGCAAATACCTCAAAGATTTTCATTCGTACTGAATTCCTTGCTTAGACCCAAACCACAACGTCCCTCACTGTCAGTTTTGTGCCTTATTCAACCCTCTAACTATTCATCATCGGTTCATTTTTGCATCTAACTATTTTGGTACTCTGTTCAATTATCCTGAAATGGCTTTGGTAAGCCACCCAACTATCGACATTCCGAAAAAACGCAAAGATAAAGACCGAGACAGACCGCATAGGTCCAAAGCTGCTGACGATGCTTCTGTTAAGCTAGTCGCCAATTTGCTGGTACTCAGTGAGGCGCTTTCGCAGCCCCTGATATCCGCTACTTCCGATTTACAGGCCTCTCCTGAGACCCATTCAGGTCTGCTGTGAGATGCTGTGTCGACTATGGAACCTGCGGATGTCTCTACCTTGGATGGGTCTGGAGCCGCTGTGCAGGCACCGGCTTCTGAGGCTGTATTCAGGCCTACTGACTTGCATATCAAACTGACGCCATCTTCTTCTTCAAGGCCTAAAACTCTATCCACGCCTAGAAAACAGACGCCCAGACCACATGGTCAGACCTCTATGCCTAAAAAACAAATGATAAGAATGGCTGAAGACCTTATTACTCTAATCAGGGGAAGCCACCCTTCTCCCTCTGAGACCTAGAATTGATTTTCCTTCCGATTCTTCGGATCAGGATTCTGAAATTTCTGTTTCTTCTGATGACCAGGATTTGCCCTTATCTACCTATGAGAATTCTGATGCAGAGGACTCAATTCCCTCTGCTTCCTCTCTAGAAAATTTCTCTCTTGGTGAAACTCTGCATACTCTTAGGGAGCATTTCCGCTTGGAAAGCCAGGATTACTCTGACTCCCAAAAGAGGCTTAGGGAACTCTTACTCCTACCTCAACACAGGCCTTTAGCTATCCCTCCTGTATTGGACGTTGTAGATGATGCCTTTATGGAATCTAGCCTGGCCCCAGACACTTTATCTCTGGCTCCCAGGAAACCTGACAAGTATTGCAGAGTACCTGACTCTCACAAGTTCCTTTTTAAGAATCCTACTGCAGATCCAGAGACTATTTCACAGTGACCCAAAGGCATTAAGGCTACTACTGCCAAAAACCCTACCCCCTCTGATAGAGATTCCTGGGCCCTGGACAAATTGGGTAAGAAGGTATACACTTCTGTTACGGCCATTAGGGCCTAACTGCCAGTTTCATATGTTAAGTATCAACAGCATATTATTGGATTAAATTATGTTGATTCCTGACTGTGCTGAAAATAAAGAATTACAGGATTTAATGCATTCTGCTGAATAAGTTGGTAAACATACTTTGCAATGTGGTTTTGATTTCTTAGAGGCATCTTGCAGGGCTGCTGTCACTGGGTCTGTACTTAGAAGGCATACTTGACTTGAGGAGCAATCTTTACCCGATCATATTAAAGCTAAATTACTGGATGCCCCCTTAAACCAAGACCGCCTGTTTGGCAACAAAGCAGAAGAAGTACTTAAAAAGATGGAGGAAAAAGCTAAATCTATGCAAACTGTTAAGTACAGCCTCCCAGATTCAGTAGGCACTAGCCTTCTAAGAATTGGTCCTTTCCTGTCTCTTCCAGGCCTTCTCAATCCAAACCCAGGACCAGCAGACTACCCAGGCTTCAGTCTCAGTGTACTCACAGGCCTAAGCAGTGGGGGGGTGCCCTCTTCCAAAGCTGGAAGAGGTAAGACACCCCTCCTATAGTCAACTGTCACAATGACTTGACCTTAAACCTTCCAAGCCCTGCTCAACTGACTGTTCCTTTAGGGGAAAGATCGCCCTGCATGCCAAAAACTGGGAACTCATTACCCAAGACAAATGGGTTCAAAATATAGTTTCCCAAGGATACAGATTCCACTTCCACTCCTTACCAATCCCAAATGGTTGGCCAGACCTATCCCCAAATCAGTGGGCAGAGGCTCAACAGCAGGTTCTCAACCTTCTAAATATCAGGGCTATTCAACCTGTCCCAAAAGTACCCAGAAAAGACAATACCTGCCATCCTATCCTGGACTTGTCTATCCTAAACACCTTTTTTGGTAATCCCAAAATTCAAAATGCTAACTCTTCATCAGCTGCTTCCCATGCTAGGCAAAAACTCCTGGTTGGCAACATTAGATTTAAAGGAAGCTTACATGCATATCCCAATAAGGGAATCTTGCAGAAAATACCTATGATACATGCACTATCAGTTCTCTGCACTGCCCTTTGGCTTATCTACTGCGCCCAGGGTATTTACAAAGTGCCTAGCTCCAGTCATTGCATTCTGCAGGCAGAGAAATATTCAAATATACCCATACCTGGACGATTGTGTAATTCAGGCAGAAAGCCAGGACATACTATTAAATCATCTGGCATTTGTAACGAAATTGCTAACCTCACTGGGGTACACCATAAACGAAAAGAAATCTCACCTAGTACCCTGCCAGCAAATTGTATTCCTGGGAGCACTCTTGAATACAACTTCCCAGATGGCCTATCTCAAGACAGAGAAACAAGTTTGACTGCTTACTTCAAACTACTAGCTACAAAGACCCATCTATCTGCAAGGAAAATTCTGCGAGCCTTGGGGTTTATGGCCCCTTGCATTCTACTAATTCCACATGCAAGACTGCATATGAGGAAACTACAATGGTATCTAAAACGCCTATGGTGTCAACATTCTCAGGACGTGGAATCAATGATTCCCATCATTCCTTGTATAAAGACAGAGTTCCTTTGATGGGCAGAGGCCTGGCACCACAACAAGGGACTGCCATTTACTCCAGCCCCTGCTGCCCAAACCCTAGCAGACACATCAGACTATGCATGGGGGGCTCACTTGGCAAGACAGTGCATTCAGGGCAAATGGAACCAGAGTCAAATGTGCCTGCATATCAATCAAAAAGAAATGTTAGCTGTACAGAATTCACTGACCACCTTCAAGGAACACATTCTTCCAGGACAATTACTGGTAAAGACTGACAACACCACTGTTATGCATAAATAAGCAGGGGGAACCCACTCATACCCCCTCTGCAGACTAGCCGTGGCTCTGTGGAACACAGCCTTGAGCTACTAAGAGCAACTTACAAGCTCAATTCCTGCAAGACAAGCTAAATATGATGACAGACAACCCAAGCAGAAATCTCATGGACCCACACGAGTGGAAACTAGAGCTAAAGATATTCAACATTCTGAGAAACAAATGGGGGAGTCCAGAGATAGACCCGTTTGCCTCCCCTCAGAACTACCAATTGGACAAACTCTGCACAAGGACTCCCCACAGCCAAGCTTGGAAAGCGGACACCCTGTCCTGTACCTGGAAAAGCCTCTCAGTTTATGCCTTTCCCCCTCTGCCTCTCCTCTCGAAGGTTTTACTAAACATCAAACAGGACAAACCAAGGACAATTTTCATTGCCCCAGACTGGCCACGCCAACACTGGTACTCCCTCTTGAGCAGTATGTCACTACTGGAACCATGGCACCTGCCTCAGACTCCTTCCCTTCTGTCCCAGCAGGAGGGCCAGATTCTGTACCCCCAGCTTCAAACCCTGAACCTGTCAGCCTGACAAATTTCCTGAGTTCTCCTCCTATACCATCCCTCAGCAAACAAGTGCTGGATGACATCCTGGCGGCAAGGAGGCCTAGTACTAGAAAATCCAATGCTGAAAAGTGGAAAAGATTCTGCTCCTGGATCCAGACTCGGGATGGGCACAACAGTGCCCAGTTTACCGCATATCCTTCACTACTTAACAGAGATGCTTCACAAGGGCCTTTCATTCTCTTCCATTAAAATTCGTGCCTCAGTCATCTCAGCACATTATAATACTGAGCCCACCCCTCTCACCCCCTACTGAAACCATTCCTCAGAGGGGCCAAAAATTTAAGACCACCCAGGAGAGCCCCTACTCCTGGCTAGGACCTTAACTTTGTATTGGAAAAGCTCACTCTGCCTGGGACCTTAACTTTGTATTAGAAAAGCTCACTCTACCTCCTTTTGAGACAGCTGCAACTGCGGAGTTGAAATTTCTTTCTTGGAAAACAGCCTTCTTTCTAGCCATCACTTTTGCAAGAAGGGTGTCTGAATTACAGGCCCTCATGGCAGTGGAGCCTTTCATCTTTCATGCGGACAGGGTGTCCCTCAGGACCAATCATACCTTTATGCCCAAGGTGATATCCAGTGTGGCCCTTAATCAGTCCATTAATTTATTTTCTAATCCAACAGCAACCGACGCCGGACCAGGACTTTGGAATTCAGGCCGACTGCAGGTAGCCTGCCAGTAGGATAACCCAAGTGTAATGAATACACTCAAACATCTACATCTATGGTAGGTACACAACTGTACTATGTGTGTGTGCGCGTGCGTACATTTTACTGCCAGATCCGAGCCTTTAAAAAAGTATTTTTGCAAGAAGTTTAATTTGTCATGCACAAATTTAACAAGGCCAGTAGTCCATGGAGATGACATTTTTTGAGTATTAAGGGGGGGGAGGGGGTTGATCAGTGGTCCAATAACCAAGTTTTGTCATACCATTGCCTATTCTTCCAAAAAGTTTTACCTCCCAGCTTTTACCTAGTTATTGATCTAGCCTTTGATCCATCCAAGTGGTCATTCAACAATATCTAGTTCAGATTTTGCAGGCAACAGGCCATAGCAAGTTGAAAGCTGTCCTTAAATTTAAAGATGGTTCGCTAAGCTTATCGTTGTCATAGCAAGTAGAGGAGAAATTTTGCTCTGTGTCCTTGTTCGAATCCATAGCTATTTACAACTAAGAATGTCCTATTTATTGATATAGTCTGTGCTTTACATTGTAGAATCTTATAAACTGCAATATTGATTTGCCTGTAGCCCTCAACCATCTTGATACATTTGGCATTTCAGAGAAGTGCATTACTTCAGACCACAAAGAAGTTATACCTTGAGAGGAGAATACTGCAGTTGATTTACATTCACAGTTTTGAGCAGGAATCCTAATTCTGGGAGCCCTCTTTGATGATTTGTTTGAGTGCATCCACCTTAGCTGAAATTTTGCTTTTTTTTTTTTTTTTTTTTTTTTTTTTTCTTCTTGTTGTTTTGCTAAAGGTCATAAGTAAGTACTAGGCTAGCTGCCCTTGTGAGCTATTTTAAGCTTAGCCAATTTTCCTTTTTTGTGCATGAAATAACCTCTGGAATTCGACAATAGTTTGGAGTTATTCATCCCATGGTTGATTTATATATTGCCCCTAATGAAGACAACTGGAATCACACCATAGATAATTTGAAGGGACCCGTACATGGATCAAAGAATACAAGAGCTGCCACTGTCCATTAATAGTACAGGGGGCAGTCCTGGGGTAAATTTTCTGTTTATTTATGTATGTATGTAACATTTGTTTACATGGGCAAGTCCAACTTGGAACAAAGCCAATTTTCAGTGGAGGCTTGGGGAGACGCACTCTAGATGCATGTCTTTGTAACATGGGAGGAAATCCACACGAACACAGGGAGGACATGCAGACTCTGCACAGAAGGAACCCCAGCCGAGAATCAATCCAGAGCACCTCTTGTTGTGAGGTGACAGCACTAGCTGCTACACCACTGTACCTATCCATATATCTAAGTTGTACTTGAATGTGAACTGGATGAACTTTGGAACAGACTCCCCAACCACATAAAACAGAGTAGCTGTAGTCTCTGTAAGATATACCTGTCCCTCCAAGCCAGTCTGTTGTTGCAGAAGAGGTGTGGGTCCCTAGACAGTGTTTCTGATGACATTTTATATGCTGGTGTGCAGAAAATCCATCAATAATGGGTCTGAGGATTCCTTGAATTCCAGACACAGGTCATCGCAGTAGTCTGTAGGGTACAGATATAGTGACAGGGCTTTCAGTTGGTCCATGTAGGGCATGTTTAGGTCTTGTACCCTTTTAGTAAGGTATCTCTGTAGATGTTCCAGTTGTTGCATGTATCTGGACAGGTACATGCCAAAAGGGGCATTATATTCAATGATTTGCCAAGGAGGGATGAGTAAAGGGGGACAGTGGCATCCCTAGATCTAGACATAACCCCTTTGTTTATAAGCTGTGCAATATAGAAGGACTTTCTTACAACAATGGACACGTTGGTTAAAAGTTAAGTCACTGTCCACATAAGTATCCAAAGCCTGAACAAATTGGTCAACTCTTAAGGGCGTATTGTTAACACGGTAGTTCTCTAGAGGTAGATGTCTTCCCAAATGATACAGTAATGCATTTTGTGGCATTTAGATGTTCATCGTGTTACACTGCTGCAGTCATTACACTTGAGTTATCCTGCCGTCAGGCGGTCCCGCAGTCAGCCCAAGTTCCAAAGTCTTGGTCCGACGTCGGTTGCTGTCGCTTCTTCCCTGACATCAGTGTGCCAGGGGTATATAAGATGCATCTGACGCCATTTTCTTCAGTCTTTCTTGCCGCGCGGTGCCCGAAGCAGAAGCAGTTCGCAAGAGCCAGTCGGCCGACTCCTGAGATTTTCGAAGTCGAATTTCAGATCCGAAGTCTTCAATAAAGCTATTAAACAATAAACCCCATTGGGGAAACTTTTTTTTTTTCTTGCCTCAGACCGATGTCAGAAAAAGTTAATAATTGTATTTCTTGTGGGAAGCAAATACCTCATAAGGACTTCCAATCTTACTGTATTCCATGCCTAGGCCCTGATCACGACATCACTAGTTGTTGGTTTTGTGCTAGATTTAACAAACGTACTATAAAAAGACGTTTTGATTTTGCTTTGCACTACTTTGGCTGAAGGTTCAATTATACGATGCCGTTGGATCAGCTGACTACCTCAACACCGAAAAAATGCAAGGACAAGGATAAAGACAGGCATCCGAGGTCCAAAACCGATGACGAAACCTCTTCTAGGCTAGCCGCCGGTTCTCTGTGAGGTGCTTTCGCAGCCCCTGACACCCGCTACCCCAGAGCCACAGGCCGCTTCGACTCCCACGTGGAGACATCTAGGCCTCTGGAAACTCAAGGTATTGGGCCTATGGAAACTAAGCCCTCAGATGGGTCCGGAGCCGCTGGGCAGGCATCGGCTTCTGAGGGTGTTTTCAGACCTTCACAACTTACCATTAAAACAACAGCCAATACAAAGGTACCATTAAAGGCAAAGAAACAAGTACAGCATTCTCCTGGACACTCCTCCATACCTAAGAAACAGATGCTTAAAATGGCCAAAGACCTCATTACTCTAATCAGGGGTTTCCATCCCCCTCCTGAGAAAAGGCCTAGGCAGGATACAGACTATGACTTCTCTGATCAGGTTTCCATTTCCTCTGATTCCTCTTCAGACCAGGGATACTCTGTACCCCCCTATGAGGACTCTGATGCTGAAGAATCTATCCCTTCAGCCTCTCCTCCTGAGTAGTATTCTTTTGGGGAAACTTTGCATTCCATGAGGGAGCATTTCCATTGGGAAGGCCAGGATTACTCCGAATCCAAGAAAAGGCTCAGGGATTTCCTCTTACTGCTTCAACACAGGCCCCTGGCGGTTCTGCCAGTGCTAGATATTGTGGATGATGTGTTCTCTGAATCCAGTTTATCTCCTGACTCTTTGCCCCCTTCTACAGCCAAGCCAGATAGGTATTATAGAGTCCCTGACTCTCAAGTTTCTTTACAAAAACCCTTCTGCTGATCCAGAAACTATTTCCCAGGGTCCCTTTTGTTGATCCAGAAACTATTTCCCAGGGTCCAAAAGAGGTTAAGGCTTCCATTGCAAAAAATCAAGTACCCTCGGACAGAGATTCCAGAGCTTTGGATAGATGGGGGAAGAAGTATACACTTGTGCAACTTTAGCAGTAAAAGCTTTAAATTGCCAGTTTCACATGCTTAAGTAGCAACAATATTTAATGGCTCAGTTAAAACAGAAAATGCTTGCAAGCTCAGAAGCTCCTGATTGTAAAGAAATGCAGGATTTATTGCATGCAGTTGAACAGGTGGGAAAACATACTCTGCAATGTGGTTTCGATTCTTTAGAGGCCTCTTGTAGAGCCGCTGTTACAGGTTCTGTGATTCGAAGACATGCTTGGTTAAAAGAACAAAGTTTACCTGATCATGTTAAGGCAAACTTATTGGATGCTCCTTTACAGCATGATACTTTGGTGTTAAGGCAGAAGAGGTGTTAAAGAAAATTGAGGATAAAGCTAAATCTATGCAAACAGTCAAGGATTTCTTGCAGGTACAGCCACCTCGGTTTAGCAGAAATTGGCCAACAAAGAATTGGTCCTTTCCAGTGTCAGACAGGCCACCGAGAGGCAGATACAGACGCCCAAGAGGCAGATCTCAACCCCAAGGCTCAGACAACGACAGTGGGAGCACCTCAACCCCAAAAGGTGGTTAGGACAAGTCTCAACCTTACAGGATACAGTCACAATGACTTTCCCCTTCGTACGCCAAGCACGTACCTTTTGGAAGCCCCCTTAGGGGGACAACTAGCACTTTTTTCTCAAAACTGGCAAACAATCACCCAGGACAAATGGGTCCTGAATATTGTGTCTCAAGGTTACAGATTCCACTTTCGTACTTTACCAAGGCTAAAAGGAATGCCAGACCTGCCACAAAATCAATGGGCAGAGGCACAAAAACAAATTTCAGCCCTCATGGACATGAGAGCTATTCAGAAAGTACCACAACAGGAACAAGGACAAGGATTTTACTCGAGACTCTTCCTGGTCCCCAGAAAGGACAAGGCCTGGAGGCCCATACCAGACCTTTCAATTCTGAATACTTACCTGGATATTCCGAAATTCAAAATGTTGACATTACAGCAGCTTCTACCCATGCTGGGCAGGAAGGCTTGGCTTGTTACTCTGGACCTCAGAGGCATACCTGCATGCCCCTATCAGACAAAATTGTAGAAGATACCTCAGATTCAAAGCTGGTACAATGCACTACCAATTCTCTGCACTGCCCTTTGGCTTATCTACTGCGCCCAGGGTCTTCGCAAAGTGCCTGGCACCAGTGATTGCATTTTGCAGACAAAAATGAATTCAAATGTATCCATACTTGGATGACTGCCTCATTCAAGCAGAGACAAAGGACATTCTTCTACAGCATCTGGCGTTTGTAAAAAGGTTGCTAAATTCTCTAGGGTACACAGTAAACAAAAAGAAGTCAAAACTAGTGCCTTCACAAAGGATTATATTCCTGGGTGCCAGCTTAAATACAACGGCCCAGATGGCTTACCTCACGCCAGACAAACAAGTTCAACTAACTCAATATTTTCAATTGCTGGCAAGAAAATCCCATCTCCCTGCAAGAAAAATTCTGCAGGCCCTGGGATTCATGGCATCCTGCATACTACTAATACCATATGCCAGACTGCATATGAGGAAATTACAATCGTACCTGAAAAGTGCTTGGACTCAACACTGTCACAGTTTAGAAGCAGTAATACCAATAATTCACTGCTTACAACAGGAGTTTCGATGGTGGGCACAGGCATGTCACCTAAACAAGGGTCAGCCTTTTAGCCAACCCACAGCCAGGCCAAATCTAACAACAGATGCTTTGGATTACGCCTGGGGAGCACACATGGCAGGAAAATGCATTCAGGGCAAGTGGACCACAGACCAGATGCATCTTCACATCAATCAAAAAGAGATGTTGGCTGTTCAAAATGCCCTAACAGCTTTCAAGGGCCTTCTACATCCAGGACAATTACTACTAAAGACAGACAACACCACAGTAATGTGGTACATAAACAAGCAAGGGGGCACTCATTCTTATGCCCTATGCAGGCAAGCCATGACCTTGTGGACCACAGCTCCAGCGTATCAAGTCCACCTGCAAGCACAATTCCTGCCAGGAAAGAAAACTACTCTGGCAGACTATCTAAGCAGAAATATCATGGACCCTCACGAATGGAAATTGAATCCACATCTTCAGCATGGTAACACAAACGTGGGGATGCCCAGACATAGATCTTTTTGCCTCCCCACTGAATTGCCAACTACAAAAATTCTGCACAAGGACGTATCACAAACAAGCATGGAAAGTGGATGCTCTTCTGTTCAGCTGGAAAAACCTAAAAGTTTATGCCTTCCCGCCACTGCCTCTCCTTTCAAAGGTACTCCTAAAAGCCAGACAAGAAAAACCACAGATGATTCTGATTGCTCCAGACTGGCCACGTCAGCACTGGTACCCTATTTTAAGGAACTTGGCTCAAGGCCCACCATGGATTTTGCCTCAAATCCCACACCTTCTGACTCGATAAAACAATTAGATCCTGCACAGTCAGCTCAAAACCCTAAACCTGGCTGCATGGCAGATACATTAGTCAAACGGGCAACACTCTCTAAAGCTGTTATGGATGTCATTTTGGAGGCCAGGAGGCCTAGCACCAGGAAAGCTTACTCAGAAAAATGGAAGAGATTCTGCGCCTGGAACCAGGCTCAAAGCCTTGACCCTCTTGTTCCAAACATTCCTCAGATTTTACAATTCTTAACTGAGATGCTGGACAGAGGCCTGTCCTTCTCATCAATTAAGATGCACGCCTCTGCCATTTCAGCACATTACAACACTGACCCTCCTTTATTCTCTCATCCCTCTGCTAAAGCAGTACCTCAGAGGGGATAAAAACATAAGACCGCCCTGGAGAGCAACAACACCAACTTGGGACCTCAATTTCGTTTTGGAAAAACTGACCCTACCACCTTTTGAGCCAGCCAATACAGCCGATCCAACATTTTTATCATGGAAAACAGCTCTGCTCCTGACAGTAACTTCAGCACGAAGAGTCTCAGAGGTACAGGCATTAATGGCAGTGGAACCTTTCATAATTTTTCATCAGGACAGGGTATCTTTAAGGACAAACCCTACCTTTATGCCAAAGGTGGTATCTAGTGTGGCTCTTAACCAAACCAGCCATTTGCCAACTTTTTATCCAAATCCCCAGAATAAAGGGGAGAAACGTCTGCATTCATTGGACATACACAGGCAGCTACGCTTCTACTTGGACAAAACAAAGGCTTTCAGGAAAGCTGAGCAACTGTTACTAGCATATGCGGCAGGATCACAGGCAAGGCTATCTCAAAGCAGACTATATCCAAATGGATAGGACACTGTATTCGGTACTGCTACACACAGCATGGAAAATCACTCCCAAATAACATTAGGCCACATTCCACCAGGGCAACAGCCTTTCTCAGAGGAGTACCTACCAAGGAAATTTTGGAGGCTGCAACTTGGAGTTCAGTGCACACCTTTTCCAAGCATTACCATCTGCTTCTTTACTCTAAATGCAGAGCAGAATTTGCCACTGCAGTTCTACAGGGCCTCATAGCCAATCCTAACTCTTTGTAGACCAGCCACCCAACCTCAGCTTTGGGATTCTACCCAAGTGTAATGACTGCAGCAGCAGCAGTGTAACACGATGAACATAGTACAATTTTGTACCTACCATAAATGTAGATGTTCGAGTGTTCACACTGCTGCAGTCCAGGTTACCCTCCCTCCATCCCCTCTGAACTCGCTGGACTTCTCTATACCTTTCTATCCTATACAACCTTTGGGGTGTATTTGCTGGTAACTGAAGGTATTGTTTTTATTATATATTTTTGATTAACAATATGTATTGCCTACCTACTTGGGGGCACCTGACATCTGGGGCAAGAAAAACTGAAGAAAATGGCGTCAGATGCATCTTATATACCCCTGGCGCACTAACGTCAGGGAAGAAGCGACAGCAACCGACGCCGGACCAAGACTTTGGAAATCGGGCCGACTGCGGGACTGCCTGACGGCAGGGTAACCCAAGTGTAATGACTGCAGCAGTGTGAACACTAACATCTACATTTATGGTAGGTACAAAACTGTACTTTTCAGTCCATGGTTTTGGCACTAGTTATTTATTTGATATAAACCTCCTGCAGCGTGACCAAGTAATTTGGGGATTTAATGACTGCTCCTAGCTTTCAGTTATCTGTAGGCTTAGTCAGCTTAGAGCTCTTTGGTGTTGGATTTTACTTCAGAAAAGTAGATGCCAAACAGGAGAGGTCCCAACACTGAAATCCTGGAGACGCCACTGGTGACTGATCTCTTTGTGGAGGTAGTTTTCCCTGTTTTGATTATCTGCATCCCATCTCTGAGTCAGTTGGGCATCCAGTGGGTGACACAGGGGTTTAATCCCAATTCATTTAGCTTTTCTACTTTGCTTTAGTGGGGAATTGTCAAATGCTTTGGCTAGGTCAAGGTAGAGGTGTGTACTTCCTCCTTCATAGGTTCATAGGGGTTCGTACTAGGCTATCTGCCCTAGGGCATTTATAAGCCTAGCCAGAGTGTATGTGGCTTACACCACCCCTTAGGATGAGAATACTACGCCCTTTTAGGGTTTAGTTTACTATGCCTCTGTCTAGTAGTGACACAGAGATGACCCCCGGGGTAAACCTACGATCTCCCATCCACTCGTCGAGATTTCTCTTGAAAAGAGTCAGTGAGGGGCTCTGCCTAACATGGACTGGGATTCTGTTCCAGAGTGTAGGGAGCCTCTGGGTTATGAATCTGTCCCTCCAGCACGTTCTGTTTATTTCTGTGTTGAGGTTTAAGTCACTTGTTCTCGTGGCTCTGATGGATTTGGATTTGGATTTTCTGAGGTGGAGCATGTCCATTAATTCAGGATTGGACATGGCCTTGTACGTCAGGCACAGATCACCTCTGAGTAGGTATGCGACTGAACAGAGCTGGAGTTTTTTCAGTCGGGCAGCATATGACATATGTTTAAGACCCTTTATCCTCTTGGTGAGGAACTTTTGGGGTCTTTCCAACTGCTGCAGGTGTCGGGTGAGATACATCCCAAATGGGGCATTGTACTCAATCATTGGCCTGATAAGAGAAGAGTACAGGGGCACAATGACCTCTCTTGATCTAATGTGAAACCCTTCATGATAAGGTGGGCAATATAGAAGGTCTTCCTAACCAATTTGGCAATGTGAGTGTCAAATGAGAGGTTACTGTCAACCTGGGTCCCTAGGTCCCTGATTACCTCTTCCATACTTAATGGATTACCGCCTATGTGGTAATTTGTCGGTACCTTGTTTTTCCCAAAGGGTATGACTGTACATTTTTTGGCGTTCAGCTTAAGGCCATGGCTCTGGCACCAATTATCCGTTTCTATGAGGCCTCTCTGAAGGATGTTCGTGTCCGCTGGAGTATCAATTATGGCGCCCAGTTTGCAGTCCTCTGCGAACTTTGTCAGCCACAATCCTCCTATGTTTGCCTGTACCTCGGAAAAATAAATGCCGAACAAGAGGGGTCCCAGGACTGAGCCCTGTGGGACACCGCTTGTGACTGGCTTAGAGTCTGACATAGCTCTAGCAACTCTGACCCTGTGGGTTCTGTCCTTGAGCCAGTTTTCAACCCATCTTGTGACATATGGGTTTATATTTAAGCTGGTGAGTTTGTCTATGATGCCCGAGTGGGGTATTGTGTCAAAGGCTTTTGCAAGGTCAAGGTAGGCTGTGTGAACTGCCTTGTCCTCATCAATGGCCTTAGTGACTGTTTCAAAAAAGTCGACCAAGTTCAAAAGGCAGGATCTGCCCTTGACAAAACCAAATTGGGTAGGATCCAATGTCTGTAGGTCCCCAATGTCTTTGTTTATGAGTTCCATAATGATCCTCTCCATAGCTTTGCAGACCAGGCTCGTCAAGCTTATGGGGCGGTAATTTCCAGGGTCCGTAGAAGTACCGCCTTTGTGAAGTGGGACCACTGTTGCCGTACGCCACTCTTTGGGTACGTATCCTGTAGTAAGACTACGATTAAACAGCAGCCTTATGTGTGGGTTTAGTTCCTCTTGGAGTTCATGTAGCACACAGCCCGGGACACCATCCGGTCCCATTGATGCTGTGTTTTTAGCTTTAGAGAGGGCGGCTCTCATCTGGGCATCTGAGATGTTAGGGAGGCTACACTCTGCTGGGATAGTTATTTCTCCTTTTGTGGGGGGGGAGGAGAAATTTGCACTGAACCTGTCTGCCAGAATGTTGGCAATGTCAGTGGGTTCAGTGTATTTTTTGTCATTTTGGATTAACTCTGAGCATATCTGGGAGTTTCCACCCAGGTTTCTAACATAGCTAAAGAAGGCCTTGTGATTGTCTTTTGTGTCTTTTGCGATTTTTCTCTCAAAGTTGGCCTTGGATGATTTTATGAGTGATCGTAGTTTTTTGCTAGTACTGATCAGAGATGCCTTCCCTTTTAGGGATTTTACTCTGTCATGTAGTAGTTTCCTCCTCCTGTTGTAAAGTTTGTTTATGGCTGGGGTCCACCAGACCGGGCGCCTGCCTTTGGGGGAATGGGTCTTGGATGTTCTTCGTCTTCCATTGCTGCAGTCCTGACTATTGGGTATAGTCCGCGTCCAGTCGGCCCGAATACCAGAGTATAAGGCTGACGTCGGTCAGGGCGCATAGACTGGGCGTCAGTATCAGGGTACTAATGCGCATGACCGACGTCATATCCTCAGTCTTTTTTGCCGCATGGTCCGATGCAGAAGCAATTTTGCGAGTGCAGGTTGGCGTACTGAAATATTTCGTTTCAGACCGAAACAGAGTTGGCTAAGTACCCGTTGGGGAACATTTTGGTTTTTCTTGCCTCAGTATTTACGGATGTCAGAAAAAGTGAATAACTGTATTTCTTGTGGAAACAGATACCTCATAGGGATTATCATACCTTGTGTATACCTTGTTTAGGGCCTGAGCACGGCGTTGTTGGTTGCAGCTCTTGTGCTAGGTTTAACAAGCGCACTATTAAGAGGAGGTTAGACTGTGCCAGGTTAGTGTTTGGGGAAGCTCCAAGAAGCGCAAGGATAAAACAGTGAAGCCTAGGGTTGAGGAACCGGCAGTCCCGGACGTCGGTTCTTTAGAACTCAGTGGAGCCGGAGGTTTTGCCAGGAGTTTCCATGGAGTCCCAGGCAGAAACTATACTCTTACAGGATGTGCCTTCTCAAGAGGTAGGCCAGGCTGAGGGGCTTCTCAGGTGACTGTTCTTCCCTCTCTTCCCAAGGTAGTTAGAGCTTCTCCTTCTGTTGCCAAAGCTTCTTTCAGAGGTAGGCCTAGTTCAGCTTCAGTGGGGGCTTCTCCTTGCATTTGGTTCTGTACCTAAGAAACATATGCTTAAAATGGCAGAAGATTTGATTACTATGATTAGGGGTTCTATGCCCCGCCTGATAAGAGGCCTAGGGTGGAACGAGTTTGATAGTTTTGAACAGTGTTTCAGAATGTTCTGTGGAAGATATGCAGGAGTATCCCACTTATTCTGATTCTGATGTGGATGATTCCACTCCTACAGCTTCTCCGCCTGAGGATTTCTCATTTTCAGAGACCTTGCATTCCATGAGGGAGCACTTTAAATGGGAAGGCCAGGATTACTCTGACTCAGGAAAAGGCTTAGGGAGTTCTTGTTTTACCCCAGCATAGGCCTTTAGCTATTCCTCCTGTGTTGAATGTGGTGGAAGATGTTTTGCAGAGGCTTCCCTGAACCCTGATTCTTTGCCTCCTGCTCCTGTTAAGCCTGATAGGTATTATAGGGTGCCAAGCTCATAAATACTTGTTTAAGAGTCCTAGGACCCAGAAACTATTTCCCAGGGCCTAAGGTGTAAAGGCTTCTGTGGTTAAAAATCCTGTTCCCACTGATAAAGAGGCAAGGGCTTTGGATAGGTGGGGAAAGAAAATGTATACTTCTTCCACTCTAGCCATGAGAGCTTTGAATTGTCAGTTTCACATGCTAAAATATCAGAATTATCTCCTTTCACAATTGAAATCTAAGGTGGATGCTTTGGCGGAAGGTATTGAGTGTAAGAGTTGCTGGATTTGGTTCATGTGTCTGAACAAGTGGGTAAGCATTCTTTGCAATGTGGTTTTGATGCTGTACAGGCCTCCTCGAGGGTGGCTGCTACCAGTTCTGTTCTTCAGGCATGCCTGGTTGAAGGATCAGAATTTAGCTGAGCATGTTAAGACAAGGATTTTGGATGCTCCTTTACAGTCTGATGTGTTGTTTGGATCACCTGTGGAAGCAGTTTTAAAGAAAATGGAGGACAAAGCTAAGTCTATGCAAACTGTTAAAGATTATTTGCTGGTGCAGCCAGTTTAGTAGAAATTGGCCTGCTAAGGGGTGGACATATCCTGCTTATGATTCTCAGTCTAGGGGTAGGTCTAGGTTCTTTTAGGCCTAGAACAGAGAGTTCACCTGCTCAGACTTCTGGTGAGGGCAGGGGTCAGTCCTTTCGTAAACAGACCCAATGACCTGTCTTTTCAGCTGCCAGCAGATTCACGTTTGGCAGCTCCTTTTAGAGGAAGACTGTCTCTTTTCAAAGAAAATTGGGACTTAATTACTCAAGACAAATGGGTGTTGGATATCATTCACCACGGTTACAGATTTTATTTCCATACAATGCCCCTTTCAAAGGCATGCCAGACGTTCCTCCTCCACAAAAAAGAGGCTCACAAGCAAGTTTCTCAGTTACTGCACATGCCATTCAGCCAGTCCCTGTATCAGAAAGGTTTATTCCGCCTGTTCCTTGTACCAAAGAAGGGAAACCGGAGACCAATTTTGGATTTATCTATCCTCTACACTTATCTGGATATTCCCAAGTTCAGGATGTTGGCGTTACAACAGCTTTTACCTCTGCTGGGCAAAAATCACTGGATGGTAACTTTAGATCTCAAAAGAGCTTTTCATGTGCCTATAAGGCTAAGTTGCAGGAAGTATCTGCCTGGAAATTCTCATTATCAGTTCTCTGCATTGCCCTTTGGCTTATCTACTGCGCCAGAGTCATCACAAGGTTCTGGCTCCAGTGATAGCTTATTTCAGGCTTCAAGGAATTCAAATCTATCCTTACTTGGGCGACTGCCTGATTCTGGCTCAGGAAAAGAAGTTCTTCTACAGCACCTGGAATATGTTATCGCAGTGCTAAGATGCCTAGGGTATTCTGTGAGCGAAATAAAGTCCAGTCTAGTACCCTCTCAAGACATGTGCTTTCTGGGTGTGAGACTGAATACAGCGGCCCAGATGGCTTTTTAACCCCGACAAACAAAAGAGTCTGTCATTTTACTTCCATCAACTATCTCATCAGTCCGTGCTGACTGCAAGGACAGTCCTTCAAGCATTAGGGTTCATGGCATCTTGTATTCTGGTGCTTCCCAATGCCAAACTGCATATGAGGAAGTTACAATGGTATCTCAAAATGTATGGACACAGCACTGCCAGGATTTGGACACTGTCATTCAAATAATACCTTGCCTTCAAAAGAATTCTTGTGGTGGGCTCAGGAATGTCACCTAAACAAGGGACTCTCTGTGACCCGCCAGAGGCAAGTCAGATCTTAACGACAGATGCCTCGGACATTGCTTGGGGAGCTCATCTAAATGGAAAGTGGATACAAGACAAGTGGCCTGCCAGACTACAGCATCTACATATCAACATGAAGGAGATGTTAGCAGTCCAGTTTGCATTAATGGCTTTCAAGGAGTTACTTCTTCCAGGGCAGGTGTTGATTCTAACAGACAACACAACTGTCATGTGGTACATCAACAAACAACTCTATGCAGGCAAGCAATGATTTTATGGGAGACTGCGCTAAGCTGCAAACTAACTCTTCAGGCAAGGTTTCTCTGCCAGGAGCAAAGAACCCTTAGCAGATGTGTTAAGCAGACAAATCATGGATCCCCACGGTGGAAACTGGATCTTCATGTATTTCAGAAACTGACAGTGTCATGGGAACTCCAGACATATAGATGTGTTCGCTTTCCACTAAACCACCAGCTGCCAAAGTATTGCACAAAAGGGTTTCATCACACAGCTTGGAAAGTGGATGCTCTGTCTTTCAGTTGGAAAAACCTTCATGTGTATGCCTTTCCACCTACCTCTTCTTCCAAAGGTACTGTTAAAGGTCAGACAAGACAGGCCAAAGATGATTTTGATAGCTCCGGACTGGCCTCGCCAACACTGGTACCCTCTACTCACAGTCTGGTAAAGAAGCCTCCATGGCCTTTACCTCTGATTCCTCATCTGTTATCTCAGAAGGACGGTCATTTGCTCAATGTCAAGCTACACTCTCTTCATCTAACAGCTTGGCATATTCTGTGTTGAAACACAGCAGGTCTCAACTTCCTCAACAAGTTTTAAATGTGATTATGGAAGCTAGAAGACCTAGTACAAGGAAAGTGTATGCAGAAAAATGGAAGAGATTTTTATTTTGGAGTACAGCAAAGCATTTGGAGATTTCTGAGCCTAATTTGAATGTGGTTCTTCAATATCTTACTGAATTATTGGACAAAGGTTTGTCCTTCTCTTCCATAAAGATTCATGCTGCAGCAATTTCAGCTCACTATGATTGTGACCCACCTTTGTTTTCGCATCCTTTGTTCAAGCAGTTTCTTAGAGGGGCAAAGAATATAAGACCCCACGTGAGACTCCTACTCCTGCTTGGGATCTCAATTTTGTGTTGGAAAAACTTACTCTACAACCTTTTGAGCCTGCAGCTACTGCTGAATTGAAATACTTGTCATGGAAGACTGCTTTTCTGTTGGCCATTACTTCTGCAAGAAGGGTGTCTGAGTTGCAGGCCCTTATGGCAGTAGAGCCCTTTTGATTTTCCATAAGGATAGGGTATCATTACGTACTAATCCTTCTTTTTATGCCTAAGGTGGTTTCAGTGTGGCTTTAAACCAAACTATTCATTTGCCTACTTTTTGCAGATCCTCAAAATAAAGGGGAAAGATTTTGCACACTTTAGATGTACACAGGCAATTGCGTTATTATTTAAGCAGGACTAAGGATTTTAGGCAGTCTCAGCAGTTGTTTGTTTCTTTTGCTTTGAGTTCTCAGGGCAAGCCTGTGTCAAAACAAACTATTTCTAGGTGGATTGGTTTCTGCATTGCATTTTGTTATTCCCATCATGGCAAGGAGATTCCAGCTGGGATTAGGCCTCATTCCACCAGGGCTACTGCCACTTCAACAGCATTTCTAAGGGGGTGGCAACTAAGGATATTTTGGAAGCAGCTACTTGGAGTTCAGTGCATACTTTCTCTAAGCATTATCACCTTCCTATCTACTCTAAGTCTAGGGCTGGTTTTGCCACAGCTGTTTTGCAAGGCATGTTGTCAGCTCCTACTTCTTTGTAAATTGCCAGCCTCCCTTACCTCTGCTTTGGGATTCTACCCAATAGTCAGGACTGCAGCAATGGAAGGCGAAGAAGATAGTACCGTTTTGTACCTACCATAAATGTAGATGTTCGAGGATTCCATTGCTGCAGTCCAATTTACCCCTCCTTCCCTCTCTATTTAGGGGTGGTTGTGTAGGTGAGTTTACATGTTTATATTTTTGTATATATTGTTGTATATATATTGTACATGTTTTTGGTGCAGGTTTTTTGGGACTTGTCTTTTTAGGGTCTTCTGACATCTGGGGCAAGAAAAGACTGAGGATATGACGTCGGTCACGCGCATTAGTACCCTGGTCTAATGCGCCCTGACCGACGTCAGCCTTATACTCTGGTATTCGGGCCGACTGGACGCGGACTATACCCAATAGTCAGGACTGCAGCAATGGAATCCTCGAACATCTACATTTATGGTAGGTACAAAACTGTACTTTTTATTTGGGATTGCATGATCCATGCATTCTTGAAGGTGCCCATAGAAGGCATTTGCAAAAGATTCAGCAGTGTGGGTTGTGGTTTCCACTGGTCCAGGGGCCTTGAAAGATACCACTTCAGAAGTGTGAAGTTTGCTTTTGAGAAGTTCTTCACTGTGGTCTTTTGTGCAGGGAGTGGGGGCAGGATGTGGATTTCCAGTGAGATTAATTTATGGTCTGATCTTACCAAAGAGGGATGTACTTCCGGTGTGGAGCATTTTGTCCCCATGTTTGTGATGATCAGGTCTAGTATATTGTCTTCTCTTGTGGGAATGGTGACTAGTTGTTCCATTGCATTTGAGTTTATGAATTCTAGGAACCTTTGGGCTAGGGTGTTGGGGCTTGAGTAATGTTCCCAGTCTATATTTGGGTAGTTGAAGTCTCCCAAAATGATGGTATTTGGAGAGACATTCATACTCTCCAGTGTCTTCAGGAAGGCTGTGTGGGGTTCCTGAGTTTGAGAGGGTGTTCTGTAGCATGCTACAAACTGTAAGGCAGTTTTGCCTATGGTTAGTTGCACCTGGATAGTCTCCGATGCTTCGTGCATTGCCACTAACCTGGAGGTGTGGGTATCTTTGATGAAAATGGATACTCCCCCTCCTTTTGTGGTTCGGTCCAAGTTTTGGGGTCGGAAAGCATGATATGAGGTAAAACCTGATAGTGCTGGGGTGCTCTCAGGAGCCTTGAACCAGGTTTCAGTCACTGCACAGACATCGATGATGTCCTTCAAGGATGCATCTGCAGTCATAACATATGGGTTGTCCTGCCTCAGGCAGCCCTTCGGTCGGCCGGATTCCAAAGTCTGGGTCTGGCCTCGGCTGATGTCGCACTTTCCCGGCCAGAGCTTCTGGGGGTAAAGAGGCATCACCCCACGCCATTTTCCTCAGTCTTTCTTGCCGCGCGGTGCCAAGCAGAAGCTGTTCGCAAGTGCGGTCGGTCAGATCCAGAGATTTCAGCTACCGAAGACTTGAAAAAGCTAAGTACCCCATTGGGGACTCTTTTTCTTGCCTCAGCCCATGTCAGACAAAGTAAATAATTGTTTAACTTGTGGGAAACAAATACCTCATAAGGATTTCCATTCTTACTGCCTTCCTTGCTTAGGCCCAGACCACGACGTATCAGCTTGTTTAGCCTGTGCCTCCTTCAACCGACGAACTCTTAGACGTCGGTCGGAGTTTGCAGAAGAATTTTTTGGAACTGATTTTGCATATAAAATGCCGTCGGAGAGTCCGACTACGCATATGGCCAAAAAAACACAAAGAAAAGGACCGACACTCGCAGCCCGCGGTTTCGGCTGAAACCATGGCTAGGCCTACCGCGAGTGTCTCAGTTTCGGCTGAAATAGAGTCCTCGGTTCTTACTACGACCGAAACCATACCTCTGACAACCGAGGCCAGAGAGGCCCCGGCTGAGTCTGCTTCAGATATCCCTACCACGTTAGTGCTCAAGATTTGTCCGACACCATTCCTTTGGACATTTCTACACCTGCACGTGGGGCAGCTAGGCCCCCAGCTTCTATGTCTATTAAGACCTTCTCCAGGGCTAAAGCTGCCAAACTTTCAAAAGCTTTGCCTGCCAAATCTACTTCACAGAGGCCTTCCTCAAGTTCTCAGATTCTCAGTCTTGCTGAGGACCTTATATCCTTAATTAGGGGTTCCCAACCTCACCCAGACAGGGCCTCCCAACCTCCACCAGACAAAAGGCCCAGGACTGATCCCTCTGAACCTCTCTCCTTTTGAGAGAGATCAAAAATGTTAAACCTCCAAGGAGACCCCCTCTACCTGCATGGGATCTCAGTTTTGTGCTGGAAAAATTGACACTACCTCCTTTTGAACCAGCAGCATCAGCAGACCTACAGTTTTTATCTTGGAAAACTGCTTTCCTTCTGGCAATCACTTCAGCAAGAAGAGTATCCGAGTTACAGGCATTAATGGCAGTGCAGCCTTTTCTTATTTTCCACCAGGTGTCACTGAGAACCAATCCTATTTTCATGCCAAAGGTGGTATCCAGGATATCCTTGAACCAAGCTATTCATTTGCCTACGTTTTTCCCTAACCCACAGAACAAAGGAGAAAAACTTTTGCACACCTTGGATATACACAGACAGCTATGCTACTATCTGGACAGAACTAAAACCAACAGAAAAACTGACCAACTTTTTGTAGCATATGCAACTGGGGTGCAAGGAAGAGCAATTTCCAAACAGACAATCTCAAAATGGATAGGAAATTGCATTCGCTTTTGCTACTCTTTTCATGGAAAGACAGCTCCTGAAAATATAAGGCCTCATTCCACAAGGGCCACAGCCACCACTACAGCTTTCCTACGAGGGGTGGCTACCAAGGATATTTTAGAAGCTGCTACTTGGAGCTCCGTGCATACATTTGCCAAGCATTATAATCTACCTTTATACTCCAGATCCCTAGCAGGGTTTGCAACTGCAGTTCTGCAGGGGATCTTAACTACACCATCCTTCTCTTAGTACCTCCTCCCCCAGTTTGGCTATGGTATTCTACCCATATGTTATGACTGCAGATGCATCCTTGAAGGACATAGTACAGTTTTGTACCTACCATAAATGTAGATGTCCGATAGGTATGCATCTGCAGTCAGGATTACCCTCCTTCCCTCTGTGGTATTCCTAGGGTGCTTACCCCTCTTTCAGCTAGCTGGGGGAATCTATTATGGTGTATTTGTTTGTTTGTATATATATATATATATATATATATATATATGTATATATTTTTTGCTACTGTTTGGAACTTTTCAGCATTTATCCAAATTTAGCCTTCCTAGAGGGCACCTGGCATCTGGGGCAAGAAACACTGAGGAAAATGGCATCAGCTGATGCCTTTATACCCCAGAAGCTCTGACGTCGGGGAAAGTGCGACATCAGCCGAGGCCAGACCCAGACTTTGGAATCCGGCCGACCGAAGGGCTGCCTGAGGCAGGACAACCCATATGTTATGACTGCAGATGCATACCTATCGGGCATCTACATTTATGGTAGGTACAAAACTGTACTTTCTCCATACTGAGGAGGGCTTCGAGGGCATGCATCTTGAGGTTTAGACTTCTGGCATTGAGCAGCATTACCCTTAGTTTTTTTTTCCACTTGTGTTTTGTAGGGAGGTAGGTTTGTCATTTGAGCCTTGTCTAAAAAAGGCACTATGGGGGTGGCAAGAGCCTTGGCCAATATCCGGAAGCCCAGGGGTGACAGGTGCAAGCCATCCCTTGTGAAGCAGCGTGGCTTGTCAAGCATGTCATCCCAAGCAGACACACTGGATCCCCTTAGAATGGCACCAGTAATTAAGCCAGTTGTTAAAACTGATCATTTTGTCTTTGTACTGTGGCATCATTCTTGGTGAGGGTAAGATGCTGCTCAGGGTCAGGGTCATACCGGCCTGGGCTACATAATCAGAGAGCTCCTCTGTCACTTTTCATGTAGTCCAGGGAGGTACATCTCAGGTTGTTCACACCGGCATGTACAATGACTGAGTCATATTTGTACTTGCTGTGGAGTGACCTGAGTGCTTGTGTTATGTGGCGGATTCTAGCTCCCGACAGGCAGCTTACTGTGACCCTCTCCTTGTTCAGTCTGGTGAGCAGGACGTCAGTGTGCCTGACTATGGAGTCACCTATTACAAGTGTGTCTGGCATGTTGTTTGGCCTTAAGGGCTGTGACTGTTTAGCACACTGACTTTGTGAACTATGTGTTGCATGTGCTATGTCTTGAGGTGGTGGTTGCTTGGGTGTCTGCTTTGGAGGCCTCTGTTGTTTTGGTAGATTTTTAATCAGCGCCTCCGAGTATGTTTTTGTGTGTTTGTGTTTGGTTTGCAGTTGTGATAGTTCTATGTGAGACTGGGTTTGTGGTGTGCGTGGTTACCTTCTCCTCCTGACTGGTCTTGCCAGTACTGAATTGAGAGAGCTCAGCCGCCAGTTTGGCTATATAGTTGCATCTCTCACATATATTTGTATTTGTTGGGAGGAGGAGAGGGTTGTCTGTGTACATGAGGCAATTGTAACATTGCCTCAAGATTCCCAGATTCACCAGCTGAACAGGAGAGGACGCCAGCAACTGACCCTTCGACATGCTAGAAATAGTGAAAAAGATTGCTGTGTAACTGAGTTAGAAAGGACCTATAGGGAAATGGGTGCTCAACAGAATTTAGGTGAATGAAGTACTTTCGTTTGTTTAAGAGTGCTTTACCTGTATACAAAATGCTTTAGGAGCAAGTGCTGAGCTTTTCAGATAGAGTATAGGCTGTTTAGATTGCAAGTAGAACAGTTCTAAGGGAAAAATTGAAGAGCAGACTTGGCGGAGCCAGAAAAAGTTTAACCGGCGCTGTGCTATGCGCACGACCGGCATAAAAGCCGTCTTGTGATTTTAAGCAGTGAACTACAAAAGAGCTAGGAATGGTCCCAAACAACCAATTACTAACGGCTTCTTGTGCTGAGGTCACTTCCCCCAAGGACAGGTAGGCTGCTCAAGGCTCCCCACTCCCACTGGTGAGCAAAGAAACTTCCTTCTATCCAAGTAAGGTAATGGGACAACACAGGAACTACACCACAGCCCAGAATACAGCAATGCCTGTATACTGGTCTAAACTAGTCGAGAAAGGCGGGAAAACAAAGATTATTATTTTTTTTATTTTTTTTTGCAGAAATACACAGAAAATGCAGAGACAGTGATAAATTAGTTACACAGGCTAGCACACTAGTGGGCAGCCTCCACAGTTCATCCATTGCTTTGGTGACCCTTGCAAAAAATCCTTCATGTTGAATAAGTATGACCTGCATTTGATGAATCTAGACTGAGACCAGTGTTTGGCGGTTTCTTATGTCCTGATTACCTAGTTCGTTGATGAGTCAAGTCCATAGCTTTGCATATGAGGCTGATTAGACTTGTGGGTCTGTAATTGCCTGGGTCTGTGAAAGGTCTTGCCTTATGCAGGGCAATGACTGTAGTTCTCCATTTGTTTGGTGCAAAACCTGTATGGAGGCTAAGATTGAATAGTGTTAGGGGTGTAGCTAAATTGTGCTTCATGCTATTTAAGATGCACACAGGGTTATTGTCAGCACCCATTGATGCAGTATTTTTAGCTTTTGATAGCACTTTTAGGAATTGAGTCTTGTGTGATAGCTGGAGGTGATCAAGTTTGAAGTGTATCTTGAGGGACAGACTAGGGGGGAGGGGTAAAGTTAGAGCTAAGTTTATCTGCCAGTAGGTTTGCTATATCTTCAGCTTCAGTGTAGATAACATCATTCACAATCCGCTCAGTGCTTTGCTATGTTGTACTTTTGAGATTACAAATGTAACTAAATGCCTTGTGATAGTCTTTGGCTTGGGTAGCTGTTTTCACCTCAAACTTGGCTTTGGTGGTTTTTATCAAGCTCCTGAGTTTTATTTATTTCAGTGACAAGGGCTCTAATGTATTGGAAATTACTCTTCTTACTTATTCTTTTCATATTATTATAAAGCTTAATATATGGTTCCACTACGTGGGTTGTTTCTGTGGTTTGTCCTGCATTTGTTCCTATGGGGTACAGCTGCATCTATGCAGCTGTGTTTACATGCTGGTATAGTGTGATAGTGTACATTTCTGTGCATTCGGTGGAGTTAATATTTGAATCATTGGGTGGAAGGGATTTCTGGTTTCAATTTTATTTCGAAGGAGACTGTTTTATGGCCAAACCTAACAAGTGATGAAAATATGCAAGGGATGGTGCAAGATGCTCCCATATTAGTAAAGACAATGTCAAAGATGTTATTCTCCCACTAGGTACTCTGACGATTCTAGGACATTTGTACTGGCAAAGTCCAGGAATCTGTGCTTGTGCATTAGTGGGTGGTGTAGGTTTCCCACTGTATAGCTAGATAGCTTAGAATCACCTAGGAAAATGGTATTGGGTTTAATACTGAGTAGTTCTAGTCCCTCTAGATAGGCGTTGTGGCTTTCTTGTTTCATAGAGGAAGTTCTGTGTCTTGTTAATACATGGTGTGGGACATTTGTGATGGTTGTTTGGATATGAAGCAGTTCTAGTGCATCATGTTGCTTTACCAGCCTTGATTAGAGTCTCATCTGGATGTAGATTGAGACCCCCCCCCCCCGTCCTGATCAGTAGCTGTTCTAAGCATGTGGAAAGAGTTGTAGCCCTGCACAGTTGGAGTGCCCTCCACTATTTTAAACCATGTCTCCGTTACTATACAGACATCCGTGTTCTCCAAGGTGAGAGGGGCTTGTAGGGAGTGGCAGTAACACCTTCATATTTTCCTTTGACTGTATCATGTTGGTGGTTTTATCAGGTTGGTATTGTATAAAAAGGCACTATGGAGGTTGACAATGTCTTTGCCAATACTCAAAACCCTAGAGTTGTCAGATGCAGGCCATGTGTAGCGAGGCAGTGTAGTCTGTTGATAATTTCCTCCCAGGATGAACAATATTAGACCTTCTTTGAATGACACCAAAAAGTAAGCCAATTACTGAAGTCTATTTTGTTCATATCATGACATCATCCTTGGAGAAGGTAGAATGTTGCTCAGTGCTAGGCTAATACCTGCCTTGGACACACACACTGAGACTTCCTTCATGTCTAATCATATAGTCCAGAGAGGTACACCTAAAGTCACTGATACCGGCATGAATTGTGTAACAGTCATATTGGATGTTCATCGTGTTTCACTGTTGCAGTCATTTCAATTGGGTTATCCTGCTGGCAGGCTACCCGCAGTCGGTCCGAGTTCCAAAGTCTAGGTCCTGCGTTGGTTGCTGTCATCTCCTCCCTGACGTCAATGCAGCCGACGCCATTTTCTCCAGTCTTTCTTGCCGCGCGGTGCCTGAAGCAAAAGCAGTTTGCAAGTGCCGGTCGGCTGGCTCCTGAGATTTTCAAATTCGAATTTCAGATCCGAAGTCTTCATTAAAATTAAGTACCCCGTTGGGGAAACTTTTTTCTTGCTCCAGACCGATGTCAGAAAAAGTTAATAATTGTATTTCTTGTGGGAAGCAAATACCTCATAAGGATTTTCATTCTTACTGTATTCCTTGCCTAGGCCCTGACCATGACGTTGCTAGTTGTCGGTTTTGTGCTATATTTAACCAACGCACTATTAAGCATCTGTACGATTTTGCATTTCATTACTTTGGCAGAAGATTAAATTATATAATGCCGTCGGAACAGCCGACTGCCGGAATTTATAAAAAGTGCAAAAACGACGAGGTTTCCGTTAGGCCTTTCGCCGGTTCTCAGTGAGGTGCTTTCGCAGCCCCTGACACCCGCTACCTCAGAGCCACAGGCTGCTTCCGACTCCCACGGGGAGCCGACTAGGCCGCTGGGAATTCAAGGTATTGGACACTCGGAAACTATTCCCTCAGATGGGTCTGGAGTCGATGAGCAGGCATCGGCTTCTGAGGGTGTTTTCAGGCCTACACAGTTATATGTAAAGCCAACTTCAGCTTCAAAGGCAAAGACTAAAGCAGCTCTAAAGACAAAGAAACAAGTACAGCATTCTCCTGGACAGGCCTCCATGCCTAAAAAAACAGATGCTTAAAATGGCCGAAGACCTAATTACTTTGATCAGGGGTTCCCATCCCCCTCCTGATAAGAGGCCTAGGCAAGAGATAGAATATGAATCTTCAGATCAGGTTTCCATTTCCTCTGATTCCTCTTCTGAACAGGGATATTCCCTTCCTCCCTATGAGGATTCTGATGCTGAAGAATCTATCCCTTCAGCCTCTCCTCCTGAGGATTATTATTTTGGGGAGACCCTGCATACTATGAGGGAGCATTTTCATTGGGAGAGCCAAGATTACTCAGAATCCAAGAAAAGACTCAAAGACTTCCTTTTATTACCTCAGCACAAGCCCCTTGCTATTCCTCCTGTTTTAGACATTGTAGATGATGTATTTTCAGAGTCCAGTCTGTCTCTTGACTCTTTACCACCAGCTCCTGTTAAGCCAGACAGATACTACAGGGTTACTGATTCACATACATTTCTTTACAAAAACCCTGCTGCTGACCCAGAAACTGTCTCTCAGGGTCCCAAAGGGGTCAAGGCTTCCACTGCAAAAAAACCTATTCCCCCTGATAGGGATTCAAGGGCCCTGAACAGATGGGGAGAAAAGATTTATACTTCTGCTACCTTGGCTGTAAGAGCTTTAAATTGTCAGTTTCATATGCTTAAATATCAGCAATATCTTATGTCACTGCTTAAACAGAAAATGTTGACAAATTCAGAATGTGCAGAAAACAAAGAAATACAGGATTTATTGCATGCAGCTGAACAAGTGGGAAAGCATACTTTGCAATGTGGTTTTAATTCTCTAGAGGCCTCCTGCAGGGCCGCAGTTACAGGTTCTGTCATTAGGAGGCATGCTTGATTAAAAGAACAGAATCTGCCTGATCATGTTAAAGCAAAACTATTAGATGCTCCATTACAACATGATACCTTGTTTGGTGTTAAAGCAGAAGAGGTGTTGAAGAAAATGGAGGACAAAGCTAAATCTATGCAAACAGTGAAGGATTTCTTGCAGGTACAGCCTCCCAAATTTAGCAGGAACTGGCCTACAAAGAATTGGTCCTTTCCAGTGTCAGACAGGCCACAAAGAGACAGATCACAGCCCCAAGGCTCATAACAGGCCTAAACAATGGGGTGCTTCTACCTCCAAAAGCGGAGAGGAAAAATCACAGCCATACAGGAAACAGTCTCGATGACTTTCCCCTGCCAGCACCAAGCACTTATTATCTTCTGTCAGCTCCTTTGAGGGGAAAACTAGCACTTTTTTCACAAAATTGGCACATGATCACCCAGGACAAATGGGCCTTAAATATCGTATCTCAAGGCTACAGGTCCCACTTTCACACCCTGCCAAGGCCAAACGGTATGCCAGACCTGCCATGCAGTCAATGGGCAGAGGCACAAAAACAAGTTTCATCCCTCATGGACATGAGAGCCATTAAGCAAGTACCACGGCAAGAGCAGGGACAAGGATTTTACTCGAGGCTATTCTTGGTAACCAGAAAGGACAAAGCCTGGAGACCAATACTGTACCGGTCTATCCTAAACACATTCCTGAATATTCCAAAATTCAAAATGTTAACTCTGCAGCAGCTACTGCCCATGCTGGACAAGAAGGCTTGGCTTGTGACTTTAGACCTAAAAGAGGCATACCTGTATGTCCTAATCAGACAATCATGCAGAAGATACCTCATATTTAAAGCTGGTTCAATGCACTACCAATTCTCTGCACTGCCTTTGGCTTATCTACTGCACCCAGGGTCTTCACAAAATGCCTGGCACAAGTAATTGCATTTTGCAGACAAAGATGAATACAAATATACCCTTACTTGGACAACTACCTTATTCAAGCAGAGAACAAGGACATCCTACTACAGCATCTGGCATTTGTAAAAAGATTACTAACAGGTCTAGAGTACACAGTAAGCGAAAAGAAATCAAAGCTCCGTACCCTCTCAAGAGATAATATTTCTGAGTGCAAGCTTAAATACAACTGCCCAGACAAACACAGACAACTGACTACTTATTTCAAAATGTTGGCAACAAAGACCCAGTTATCTCCAACAAACATTCTGCAGGCTTTGGGCTTCATGGCATCCTGCATACTGCTAATTCCATATGCAAGACTGCATATGAGGAAACCTCAATGGTATCTGAAAAGTGTTTGGATTCAACATTACCACAGACTGGAAACAATAATTACCCTCATTCCCTGCCTGCAACAGGAGTTTCGATGGTGGGCAAAAGCCTGTCACCTCAACACGGGACAGCCATTCACCTTACCCACAGCCAGGCAGACATTGACAACAGATGCATCAGATTATGCCTGGGGGGTCCATATAGCAGGAAGATGTATTCAGGGCACGTGGTCTGTAAGTCAAATGCATCTACATCTCAATCAAAAAGAGATGCTATCTCTTCAGAATGCCCTGACAGCCTTCAAGGATCAACTTCATCCAGGACAACTACTGATAAAGATACTACAGTCATGTGGTACATAAACAAGCAGGGGGGCATGCATTCCTACCCCCTCTGCAGACTAGCCATGAACTTGTGGGACACAGCACTGACCAAGTACATCTGCAAGCAAAATTCCTGCCAGGAAGGATAAATACTCTGGCAGACGAACTAAGCAGAAACCTAATGGATCCCCACAAGTGGAAATTGGATCCACAAGTCTTCAGCATGATAGCAAGGAACTGGGGATGCCTGGAACATAGACCTATTTGCCTCCCCTCACAACTGCCAACTACACAGATTCTGCACAAGGACTTATTACAAGCAAGCAAGCATGGAAAGTGGGTGCTCTATCTTTCAGCTGGAAAAACCTAACTGTATATGCCTTTCCTCCTCTGCCTGTCCTCCCCAAGGTACTCCTCAAGGTCAGACAAGAGAAGCCAAAAATGATACTGATTGCCCTAGACTGGCCCCGCCAGCACTGGTACCCAAGCCTAAAGAGCTTGTCTCAATGCCCAGCTTGGACATTACCTCATATTCCTCCCTTATTGACCCAACAAGACAGTCTGATACTGCACAGCCAACTCAGGACCTTAAACCTGGCAGCATGGCGGATAATGTAGCCATTCAAGGCACACCTCTCTCTAAAGCAGTGATGGATGTTATTTTAGAGGCCAGGAGGCCTAGCACCAGAAAATCTTATGCAGAAAAATGGAAGAGATTCTGTGCTTGGAACCATGCATAAGGTATTGACATGACTGTTCCAAATATTCCTCAGATTTTGCAATACTTAACTGAGATGCTGGATAAAGGCCTTTCCTTTTCATCAATTAAAATTCATGCCTCTGCCATTTCAGTTCATTACAATACAGAACCACCTATTTTTTCTCATCCATTACTAAGGCAGTACCTCAGAGGGGCCAAAAACATAAGACCTCCAAGGAGAGCACCAATACCTGCTTGGGACCTCAACTATGTCTTGGAAAAACTCATACTGCCTCCGTTTGAGCCAGCCTCTGCAGCTGATATAAAATTCTTATCCTGGAAAACAGCTCTGCACCTAGCAATAACCTCCTCTAGACGAGTCTCAGAGTTACAGGCACCCATGGCTGTGGAACCTTTTATCATTTTCCATCCTGACAGGGTTTCTCTAAGGACAAACCCTACATTTATGCCTAAGGTAATGTCCAGTGTGGCCCTTAACCAAACAATTCATTTGCCTACCTTTTACCCAAACCCACAGAATAAGGGTGAGAGACTTCTGCATTCTTTGGACATTCACCGGCAGCTACGCTTCTACTTGGACAGAGCCAAAGCTTTCAGAAAGACTTTACAACTTCTAGTGGCATATGCTGCAGGATCACAAGGAAAGCCCATCTTGAAACAGACTATTTCAAAGTGGATAGGACATTGCATTCGTTAGCATGGCAAATCAGTGCCTAAGGGCATTAGGCCACATTCAACCAGAGCAGCAGCCACTTCAGCAGCCTTCCTCAGAGGAGTGCCAACCAAAGACATCTTAGAGGCTGCAACTTGGAATTTAGTACATACTTTTACAAAGCACTATCACTTACCTCTCTACTCTAAATCCAGGGCAGGCTTTGCCACTTCAGTTCTGCAGGGCCTGATAGCCTCTCCTAATTCTATTTAGCACCAGCCTCCCAACCTTAGCTTTGGGATTCAACCCAATTGTAATGACTGCAACAGTGAAACATGATGAACATAGTACAGTTGTGTACCTACCATAAATGTAGATGTTCGAGTGTATTCACTGTTGCAGTCCAGGTTACCCTCCCACCATCCTCCTTTTTCCTTGCTGGGACTTGTCTGTACTTCTCTATTCTATACAACCTATGTGGTGTATTTGCTTGTAGATGAAGATGAAGGAAAAGTAGTTTATTTGTGTATGCATGCTTTTTGGCATAATTTAGCCTACCTTTTTAGGGGCACCTGACATCTGGGGCAAGAAAAACTGAAGAAAATGGCGTCGGCTGCATCTTTTATACCCCTGGTGCACTGACGTCAGGGAGGAGGCGACAGCAACCGACGCTGGACCTAGACTTTGGAACTCAGGCCGACTGCGGGTAGCCTGCCAGCAGGATAACCCAATTGTAATGACTGCAACAGTGAATACACTCGAACATCTACATTTATGGTAGGTACACAACTGTACATTCTTGTTCTTCAAGGATTTGAGTGAGTGCCTGATCTGCCGGATCATGACACCAGACAAGCAACTAATTGTTGCCATTTCCTTGCTCAGCCTGGTAAGAGGTGCATCTGTATGTCTTACTATGAAGTCCCCTGTAACCAGAATGTTTGTTGGGTCAATGCCTCCCTTACAGGCTCAGTATCTGTGACCTTGGGACTCCTTGTGCTATGTGAGAAAGTAGACTTAATTTTTGTTGTGTGCTTTGACCCTGTGTTGTGTTTTAGAGGTCTTTGAGGTTTAGGCAAGTTAGTCTTTTGAACCTCAGCCTATGATAGAGTACGTGTATTATGATTGCCTTGGAGAGGTGTGGTGTGTGGGGTACTGCTGACAATTTTGGTGTCTGTGAGAGATTTTTGGCCCCAAGGATATTCTGTGTGTATATATCTTGCGCACTTGTGCTGTATGAGAAATAAATGATCATCCAACAGCATGGGACAATTCTTACACTGTCTCAAGATCAGCACTTAAGTATGCATCTCAATCAGGCTAACTAGATAAGTTATGGGAAAGTGATGGTCAGTGATACCATAACTCCTGGATAGGGGCTAGCTATAAATGTTTGGATTTCATTTTTAGAATAATCTGATTGTTGTCCTTTTCATTCTTCCTCAATGAATGGCTTACAGTCCAATCCTCGGATCCAACTTGGCTACATATTTCAGTCTTTGGATCCAGCTCTCGAGCTCCTCCCTCTACCCATAACGTCCTAGACCATCTTTAATACCGCGTATCTCGTTTTCTGCTATGAGGCTTAGACTTCTAGCCCTTCTCTCTAAGGAGTTTTTCAAGATTTTATAAATTACAAAAAGTTTTAACTCTTTTTCCTTCTTCGCTTTGCTTGTAATTTCTTAAATTTAATGTTGTTGGTAATGTCTTTTTCTGTACTCCCTGTCCCTACTACCCTTTTTAATAGGGTAATTCTTACTTACCATTGTTAATAATTCTTTTGTCAAATTATATATATATATATATAAAATACACACATATGCACACATACATACATATAGGTTTACTATTGAAATCTGGAAAATGCAATGCGGCTTGACCAATTAAAATGTCGAGCCGAAATGTGGAAATATGTACCATCAAAAAGGCACAATCTCAGGACTGAAGTAATGGTCCACTGTAGTTTGAACTATTCGACATAGCCTTGGGTGATGTCAGTCACCCAAGCTATGCACTGTAACTTACCATTAAACTATGAAGTCAACAGCACATGGGTTTTATTATTTTGCAGGAGGGCAAGCTCCTCTGCAACCCCATTTGAGGGGACTGTGCCCCACACACCCCATGCAAATAATATATTCTGGCTCTGAGATTGCACAATAGTGAGGAAATTGCAAAATTCCTTTTTCCTTGCTGTACTGTGATCTCCACTCACAATATCGAAGTCAGACTACCAAATTACACTTGCACATTCAGTATTGTGTATTCATTGTAGTCTGGATGTTCTTCATGTTTCACTGTTGCAGTCATTACATTTGGTTAATTTGCTGGCAGCGTTGCCCTCAGTCGGCCTGATTAACAAAGTCTTGGGTCCTGCGTCGGTTGCTGTCCCATCTTCCTTGACGTCAGGTCATCAGGTGTATAAAACATGCAGCCGACGCCACTACATCTGTCTTTCTTGCCGCACGGTACCCAAAGCAGAAGCAGTTTGCAAGTGCTGGTCGGCTGACCCCTGAAATTTTCGTATTAGAGTTTCAGAACCGAAGTCTTCAACTAAAAGCTAAGTACCCTGTTGGGGAAACTTTTTCTTGCTCCTTACTGATGTCGTAAAAGTTAATAATTGCATTACTTTTGGGAAGCAAATACCTCATAAGGATTTTCATTTGTACTGTATTCCTTGCCTAGGCCCTGACCACAACGTGCTTTGCTGTCGGTTTTGTGCTAAATTTAATCAACGCACGATTAAACGTCAGTATATTTTTGCTTCTAAATATTTTGGTTCTGGATTTAATTATCTAGAAATGTGGTCTGTTAGCAATCCGGCAACCGGAATACCTAAAAAACGCAAAGAAAAAAACAGACAAAGTTGAGGCCCAATAACCGACGAAGCTTATCCTAAGCCAGTCGCCGGTTCACCGGTACTCGGTGAGGTGCTCTCTCAGCCCCTGATACCTGCTACTTCTGATTCGCAGGCCTCTACTGAGACCCATTCGGAGTCCGGTATGCTGCGAGATGCTTCAATTTTGGAACCCGTGGATGTCTGTACCTTAGATGGGTCCGGAGCCGCTGTGCAGGCACCGGCTTCTGAGGGTGTTTTCAGGCCTACAGATTTGTATATTAGACCAACGCCATCTTCAAAACTAAGGCCAAATCTAAATCTGTCTAAAAAAAGATGACGCATGGGCCTCATGTGCAAGCCCCTATGCCTAAAAAACAAAAGATCAAAATGGCTGAAGATTTAATTACTCTGATCAGGGGTAGCCATCCCCCTCCTTAGAGGGCTAGGCAAGACAAGACATTGACTATAAATCTTCTGAACTAGATTCTATTTCTTCCGACTCTTCTAATGAACAGGATTTGCCTATTCCTACGTATGAGGACTCTGATGCAGAAGATTCCATTCCTTCTGCTTCTCCCCCTGAGGATTTTTCTTTTGGGGAAACTTTACATACTTTAAGGGAAAATTTCCACTGGGAAAGTCAGGATTTCTCTGAATCTAAAAAGAGACTTGGGGATTTTCTCCTTCCTCAGCATAGGCCTTTGGCCATACCTCCTGATGTTCATTGTGCATACAGCTGCAGTCATAACAGATGAGTTGTCCTGCCATCAGGCAGGTCCTCGGTCAGCCGAATTCCAAAGTCTAGGTCCAGCGTCAGTTGTCGTCGCTTCTTTCCCGACGTCAGTGCGACAGGGGTATAAAAGAACCAGCCGACGCCATTTTCTTCAGTCTTTCTTGCCACGCGGTGCCTGAAGCAGAAGCGGTTCGCAAGTGCCGGTCGGCCGGCTCCTGAAATTACGAAAATTTTGCAACCGAAGTCTTCTTGAAAGCTAAGTACCCCGTTGGGGAAACTTTTTTTGCCTCAGACCGATGTCAGACAAAGTTAATAATTGTATTTCATGTGGGAAGCAAATACTGCATAAGGATTTTCATTCCCTCTGCATTCCTTGCTTAGGCCCAGACCACGACATCTCGGTCTGTCGTTTTTGTGCTACATTCAACAAACGCACCATTAAGCGTCGGACGGAGTTCGCCCAGCACTATTTTGGCAAAAAATGTAACTACATTATGTCTTCGGATACTCCGACTCCAGTTTTGACTAAAAGACGCAAAGATAAGGACTGACGCACGAGGTCCGCGGCCTCTACCGACACCACGCCAAAGCAGACTACAGGTGGTCTGGTTCTCAGCGAGGTGCCTACGCAGCCCCTGCCTACAGACGACACTTCATTGGCGGTGTCTACTGTGCCCGAGGTCGCAGGCTCCTCGGCCCACACCCCGACTACAGATACCGAAGCCACTCTAGGCGGTGAAACTCAGAATGTAGACAGGTCTGCCTCCTCAAGGTGTCTTCAGGCCTTCCTCTTCTTTTTCCATCAAGGCTTTCACTAAGTCTAAAGCAGCCATGCATTCTAAGAGACAAGCTACACAGGGCCCTTCTCCAGGCCCCATGCCTAAAAAACAGATGCTTAAAATGGCTGAGGATTTAATTACTCTTATCAGGGGTTCTCAACCCCCCCCCCCTCGGACAAAAGGCTCAGAGTGGAGGAAGAATCCCCCTCCTCGGACCAGGCCTCCATTATTTCAGAGCACTCTGAGGAATAGGAACATTCTTACTCCCCCTTTTGATGATTCTGATGCAGAGGAGTCCATTCCCTCTGTCTCCCCCCCTGAGGATTACTCTTTAGGGGAAACCTTGCATACCTTGAGGGGACACTTCCACTGGGAAGGCCAAGAGTACTCATACTCCAAGAAAAGGCTTAGGGATTTTCTCTTGCTCCCTCAGCACAGGCCTCTGGCTATACCTCCTGTCTTAGACATACTAGATGATGTGTATTTGGAGGCCTGCCTTAACCCAGACTCTTTACCTCCAGCCCCAGTCAAGCCTGACCGGTACTACCGGGTTCCTGACTCACACCAAATCTTGTACAAAAGCCATGCGACTGACCCAGAAACTGTCTCACAGGGCCCCAAGGGAATTAAGGCCTCCACTGCTAAAAATCCATTACCTTCAGAGAGAGATTCCAGAGCTTTAGAAAGGTGGGGAAAAAAGGTATACACCTCTGCCACCGTAACCATGAGGGCATTAAACTGCCAGTTCCATATGTTAAAGTACCAACAGTTTCTGTTATCACAGTTGAGAAGCAAAATGTCACAACCTGAACCACCAGACTTGAAGGAGTTGCAGGATTTGATGCATAGTGCAGAACAAGTGGGTAAACATACCTTGCAATGTGGTTTTGATGCTCTAGAGGCCTCATGTAGAGCTGCTGTTACAGGATCAATCATACGTAGACATGCCTGGCTCAAGGAGCAAACCTTACCAGATCATGTCAAAGCTAAATTACTAGATGCCCCTCTACAAAAAGATGTATTATTTGGTGTCAAAGCTGAGGAAGTATTAAAGAAAATGGAGGAAAAGGCTAAATCAATGCAAACTGAAAGATTTTCTACAGGTACAACCTCCACGTTTCAGTAGAAATTGGCCTTCCAAAAATTGGTCCTTTCCAGCCACTGACAGACCCCAAAGAGGTAGATACAGGTGCCCGAGGGGCAGGGGGCAAGCTCAAGGATCGTTTAGAGGCGGACAATGGCAAGCTCCTACACAAACAGGTGGTGAGGATAGTTCACAGTCATTCAGAAAGCAAACCCAATGACTTTCCCCTTTGCATGCCAAGCAAGGCTCAAATGGCAGCACCTTAGGCGGAAAACTGGCCTTATTTTCGAAAAATTGGCATATTGTCACAAAAGACAAATGGATCCTGGACATTATAAACAGAGGCTACAGATTCCATTTTCACACCCTTCCACAAAAGAGAGGCATGCTAAACCTGCCACACAATCAAGGGCAGAGGCACAAAGACAAATTTCAGATCTCATGGACATGAAAGCTATTCAAGAGGTACCTACTCAAGAACAAGGTCAAGGTTTTTATTCCAGACTATTCCTGGTACCAAGGAAGGGAAAAGAATGGAGACCTATTTTGGACCTATCCATCCTAAACACATTTTTACTCGTGCCAAAATTCAAGATGCTCACTTTACAGCAGCTTCTTCCCATGCTGGGCAAGGAGTCTTTGCTGGTAACATTGGACCTCAAGGAGGCATACCTGCATGTCCCAGTCAGACAAAATTGCAGAAGATACCTCAGATTTCTTGCAGGTTCAACCCATTATCAATTCTCTGCATTGCCCTTTGGCTTATCTACTGCGCCCAGAGTATTCACGAAATGCCTGGCATCAGTAATTGCCTACTGCAGACTTCAAGGGATACAAATATACCCATATTTGGATGACTGCCTGATCCAAGCGGACAGCAAGCACATACTTCTGAAACATCTGGCTTTTGTAATAATGTTGTTGAATTCTCTGGGGTACACAGTCAACAAAAAGAAATCAAGGCTAATACCCTCACAAAAAATAATTTTCCTGGGTGCCAACTTGGACACAAACACCCAGATGGCTTACCTCACGCCAGAGAAACAGGGGCAACTAACTCAATACTTCAGAAAACTAGCAAATTTCACCAGGCTGACTGCAAGGAAAATCCTGCAGGCTCTGGGATTCATGGCATCTTGCATCCTACTAATTCCATGTGCAAAGCTGCATATGAGGAAGCTTCAATGGTACCTGAAAAACCTATGGTCTCAACACAGCCACAGTTTGGAAACAATAATACCACTGATTCCGTGTCTTCAAAAGGAATTTCTGTGGTGTGCTCAAGCATGCCAAAGAAACACAGGTCTCCCATTCTGCAAGCCTCGAGCAAATCAAGTCATCACAACAGACTCCTCGGATTACGCCTGGGGGGCGCACATGACAGATCGGTGCATTCAGGGCAAATGGTCCCAAAAAGAAAAGCACCTACACATCAATCGAAAGGAAATGCTAGCAGTAATAAATGCTATTATGGCTTTCAAAGACCTTCTGCGTCCAGGCCAACTACTGATAAGGACAGACAACACCACAGTAATGTGGTACATAAACAAACAGGGAGGAACCCATTCATACCCCCTATGCAGGCTGGCCATGTCACTTTGGAGCATGGCTCTGGAATTACAAATCGAACTTCAAGCACAGTACTTGCCAGGCAAGGAAAACACTCTGGCAGACAACCTAAGCAGAAATATGACAGACCCACACGAATGGAAGTTGCACCCTCAAGTTTTTACAGAAATGATTCAAGCATGGGGAAGGCCAGACATAGATCTCTTTGCCTCCCACAAAAATCACCAATTGACAAAATTCTGCTCAAGGACTTTTCATCCACAGGCCTGGAGAGTGGACGCTCTCTTTCAGTTGGACAACAATGACAGTTTATGCCTTTCCACCTCTTCCTCTGCTGCCCAAAGTTCTATTAAAAACCAAAGCAGACAGACCAAAGATGATTCTCATTGCTCCAGACTGGTCAAGACAGCACTGGTACCCACTCCTGAGGAGCCTGACGCATTCCCCACCATGGACCCTACCTCTAATGCCTCTTCGTCTGACTCAGCACAGCTTCAAAACTCTTCACAGTCAGCTGAAAACACTCAATCTGGCCCGCATGGGAAGATTCCTTAACTTCACAACAGACCCTACTCTCCAAGGAGGTGCAGGATGTCATTTTGGAGGCCAGAAGGCCTTCTACTAGGAAAGCTTACTCTGCAAAATGGAAGCGATTTTGTGCCTGGAATGAGAAAAAGGGCCAGAATCCTGGAATACTGAATTTACCTCAAATATTACAGTATCTAGCTGAGCTGCTAAGCAGTGGACTTTCATTCTCCTCCATCAAAATCCATGCCTCAGCCATTTCTGCAGAATACAACTCTGATCCTCCTTTATTCTCTCATCCCCTCTTGAGACAGTTCCTCAGAGGGGCCAAGAATATAAAACCCCCAAGGAAACAACCAATACCTGCTTGGGACCTCAATTTCATTTTAGAAAAGCTGACCTTACCTCCTTTTGAGCCAGCTGCCTCAACAGATTTGCAATATTTGTCCTGGAAAACAGCCTTCCTTCTGGCTATCACCTCAGCTCGCAGGGTATCGGAACTACAAGCCCTCATGTCTGTGCAGCCTTTCATCATTTTCCATCAGGACAGAGTTTCCTTACGAACCAATCCGTCCTTTATGCCAAAGGTGGTATCCAGGGTAGCTTTGAATCAGGCTATTCACTTAACCTACCTTTTACCCTAATCCTCAAAACAAAGGGGAGAGACTACTACATTCCTTGGACATCCACAGACAGCTACGTTATTATTTGGACAGAACAAAGCCTTTCAGAAAATCAAAACAACTCTGTGTCCCATGCTATAGGAGCTCAAGGGAAGCCAATTTCCAAACAGACAATCTCAAAATGGATAGCCCACTGCATACGCTTTTGTTACTCTACTGTGCCTGCAGGCATCAGATCTCACTCCACAAGGGCCACAGCTACCTCTGCAGCTTTCCTCAGAGGAGTTCCTACCAAAGATATTTTGGAAGCAGCCAGATGGAGTTCTGTGCATACCTTCTCCAAGCACTACCACCTAACATTATACTCCAAAACTAGAGCAGGCTTTGCCACTGCAGTCTTTCAGGGCATCGTGGCTCCTCCTAGTTCCACCTAGTGCCTACCGCCCCTTTTTTAGCTTTGGGATTCTACCCATCTGTTATGACTGCAGCTGTATGCACGATGAACATAGTACAGTTTTGTACCTACCATAAATGTAGATGTTCGAGTGCTAATACAGCTGCAGTCCAGGTTTCCCTCCCTCCTTCCCCTCTTGGGACAGGCCTATTGGCTAACACCTCCTCATACAACTTGATTGGGGTATTCATTTATGGTGTATTTGCTTGCAACTACTGTTTTTTGATTATATTGCACTGCATTGTTACATAAATTTATGTATTGCCTTCCTTCTGGGGGCATCTGACATCTGGGGAAAGAAACTGAAGAAAATGGCGTCGGCTGGTTCTTTTATACCCCTGTCGCACTGACGTCAGGGAAGAAGCGACGACAACCGACGCCGGACCTAGACTTTGGAATTCGGCCGACCGAGGACCCGCCTGACGGCAGGAGAAACTACCTGTTATGACTGCAGCTGTATTAGCACTCGAACATCTACATTTATGGTAAGTACAAAACTGTACTTTCTAGACATTGTTGATGTTTTTTTCAGAATCTAGTATAACTCCTGATTCTCTGCCTCCGGCTCCTTGTAAGCCAGACAGATACTACAGGGTTCCTGACTCCCTCAAATTCTTTTTGAAAAATCTTATTTCTGTTCCTGAAACCAGTTCTCAGGGTCCCAAGGGCATTAAGGCCTCTACTGCTAAAAATCATACCCCTTCTGATAGAGATTCTAGGACGCTGGATAGATGGGGTAAGAAGGTTTGCACGTCTGCAACCTTGGCAATCAGGGCTTTAAACTGTCAATTTCATATGCTTAAATATCAACAGCATATCATGAGACTAAAACAGAAAATTGTTAATTTGTGACTGTGTGGAAAATAGATTTGCAGGATTTATTACATTCAGCTGAACAAGTTGGAAAACATACTTTGCAATGTGGTTTTGATTCCTTGGAAGCCTTTTGCAGGGCTGCTGTAACTGGACCTGTGCTAAGAAGGCATGCTTGGCTCAAAGAGCAAACTCTGCCTGACCATAGGTTCATAGATTCATACTAGGCTATCTGCCCTAGGGCATTTATAAGCCTAGCCAGATTGTGTTTGGCTTTCGCCACCCATTTTAAATTAATTTTGCTATGCCCTTTTTCGAGGTTAGTATACTGTGCCTCTGTCTAACAGTGACACAGAAGTGATACCCGGGGTAAACCTACAATCTCCGATCCACTCATCAAGATTCCTCTTGAAGAGAGTCAGTGAGGGACTCTGCCTAACCTGGACTGGGATTTTATTCCGGTGTGAAGGGAGCATCTGGGTTATGAATCTGTCCCTCCAGCATGTCCTATTTATTTCAGTGCTGAGGTTCAAGTCTCTCGAGCGCGTAGCTCGATGGGATTTGGATTTTCTGAGGTGCAGCATGTCCATTAATTCCGGGTTGGACATGGCTTTATACGTCAGGCACAGATTGCCTCTGAGCAGGCGGTATGCCACTGAGTAGAGCTGGAGTTTCTTTAACCGGGCAGCATATGGCATCTGTTTGAGCCCTTTGATCCTCTTGGTGAGGTACTTTTGGGGTCTTTCCAGTTGCCATGTTAAAGCAAAATTGTTGGTTGCTCCTTTACAACAGGACCGCCTCTTTGGTAATAAGGCTTAAGAAGTGTTAAAAAAAGATAGAAGATAAGCTAAATCTATGCAAACTGTGAAAGATTTCTTACAAGTGCAACCGCCAAGATTTAGTAGGCATTGGCCTAATAAAAACTGGTCCTTTCCAGTCCCCTCGAGAGCCGCTCAAGTCAAATCAAGACAGTTCAAAGGCTCTAGGTTTCAGTCACAAGGAACTTTTAGAGCAACACAATGGGGACCTCCACCTTCAAATCTGGAAGCAGCAAGGCACCTCCGTATGGTAAACGGTCTCAATGACTTCCCTCTACAATCACCAAGCACTTACCTTTTAGCCGCCCCTTTGGGGGGAAAACAGGCACTTCACGCACGAAACCGGCAACTTATTACCCAGGACAAATGGGTTTTAAATGTATCCCAAGGATACAGATTTCATTTCCAAACGTTGCCAATCCCAAATGGATGGCCAGATCTGCCCACAAATTAGTGGGCAGAGGCCCAGAATCACGTTCTGTCCCTCATGAACATGGGGGCTACTCAACTAGTACCAGAAGAGGAAAAGGGACAAGGTTTCTATTGAAGACTTTTCCTGGTACCCAGAAAAGACAAATCATGGCGTCCAATTCTGGACCTATACACTTTAAACACATTTCTGGACATTCCAAAATTCAAGATGCTGACAACAGCTACGACCTATGCTAGGCGCAAAGGTGCCTGGTTGGTAACTCTAGACTTAAGAGGCTTACCTGCATATCCCAATCAGGGAATCTTGCAGAAGATACCTCCGCTTCAAAGCAGGCTACTTGCATTACCAGTTCTCTGCAACTGCCCTTTGGCTTATCTACTGCGTCCAGGGTCTTCACAAAGTGCCTGGCTCCAGTAATTGCATTTTGCAGGCAAAGAAATATTCAAATATATCCATACCTGGACGATTGTCTAATTCAGGCACAAAACAAGGACATTCATCTAAAGCATCTGGCGTTTGTAAAAAGGGTTCTAACTTGTCTAGGGTACACCATAAACGAAAAGAAATCACAACTGGTACCCTCTCAAAAAATTACATTCCTGGGTGCGAGCTTGAATACAACTGCCCAGATGACTTACCTTATGCCAGAAAAGCAAATTCAATTCGTGACAAGCAGGTGGCCATAAAGACCCTGCTATCTTCAAGACAAGTTCTCCAAGCCTTGAGGTTCATGGCCTCCTGCTTTCTTCTAATTCCATATACTAGACTGCGTATGAGGAAACTTCAGTGGTACTTAAGTTTATGGAGTCAACATTGTCACAGCCTGGAAACAATGATTCCTATTATACCTTGCCTGCAACTAGAGTTCCTATGTTGGGCAGAGACCTGCCACCAAAACAAGGGACTGCCATTCACTCCACTCCCTGGCGCCCATACCCTGACTACAGACCCATCAGACTATGCTTGGGGGCACATCTGGCAGGAAAGTGCATTCAGGGCAAATGGAGCCCAACTCAAGTGCACCTACATATCAGTCAGAAAGAGATGCTAGCTGTATAGAATGCACTGACAGCCTTCAAGGACTACCTTCGTCCAGGACAGCTACTGATAGACAGACGCAACAGTTATGTGGTACATAAACAAGCGGGGGGGGGTACACACTCCTACCCCCTTTGCAGAATAGCCATGGCATTGTGGAACACGGCCTTGACCTATCAAATACAATTACAAGCTCAATTCCTGCCAGGAATGCTAAATACTCTGGCAGACAAACTAAGCAGAAATCGTATGGACCCACACAAATGGAAATTGGAACCACAAGTTTTCAACATGTTGACACGCCAGTGGGGGAGCCCAGACATAGATCTTTTTGCCTCACCCCAGAACTATCAGTTGGACAAATTCTACACAGGAATCCATCACAAAAAAGCTTGGAAAGTGTATGCAATATCATTAAGCTGGAAAAACCTATCAGTCTATGCTTTTCCCCCTTTGCCTCTGCTCTCCAAAGTTCTACTAAAAGTCAAACTGGACAAACCAAAAATGATTCTGATTGCTCCAGACTGGCCTCACCAACACTGGTACCCACTCCTGCGCAATGTGTCACACCTTCCTCCGTGGCACCTGCCTCAGACACCTTACCTGCTGTCTCGGCAGAACTACCAAATTATGCACACTCAGCTCCAAACTTTGAATCTTGCAGCGTGGCTAATCAACTAATTTCACCCTTGGCATCCCCTCAGCAAACCTGTGATGGATGTCATTTTGGAGGCTAGAAGGCCTAGTACTAGAAAATCTTATACTGACAAATGGAAGATTCTGTGCCTGGAACCAATCACAAGGAATAAGCACAGCAATGCCCCCAATATTCCTCAGATTCTGCAATACTTAACTGAGATGCTTCACAAGGACCTATCCTTTTCTTCCATAAAAATCCATGCCTCTGCCATTTCAGCTCTTTATAACACAGAACCTCCCCTCTTCTCTCATCCTCTGCTAGAGCAGTATCTCAGAGGGGCCAACAATTTAAGACCTCCCAGGAGAGCACCAACTCCTGCATGGGACCTCAATTTTGTTTTGGAAAAACTCACTCTCCCTCCTTTTGAGCCAGCTGCTACTGCAGACCTAAAATTTCTCTTAGAAAACAGCTTTCCTTTTAGCAGTCACTACAGCTAGAAGGATTTCCGAATTACAGGCTCTTATGGCAGTGGAGCCTTTCATTATTTTTCATGCAGACAGGGTGTCTCTCAGGACCAATCCATCCTTCATGCCTAAGGTGGTATCCAGTGTGGCTCTTAATCAGACCATTCATCTGCCAACTTTCTTTCCCAATCCACAGAATAAGGGCGAGTGGATTCTGCATTCATTGGATGTACACAGACAACTTAGATTCTACTTAAACAGGACAAAATCTCCCAGAAAATCTGAACTATTGGTGGCATTTGCTGCAGGGGCAGAGGGAAAGGTTATTTCAAAGCAGACGATTTCCAAATGGATAAGCCATTGTATTCGTTTCTGCTATATGCACCATGGTAAACCTTATCCCCAAGGGGATCAGATCTCATTCCACCAGGGCTGCATGTACTTCTGCAGCCTTTCTCAGAGGAGTTCCTACCAGAGACATTCTAGAAGCTGCTACCTGGAGCTCAGTTCATACGTTCACCAAACATTACCATTTACCTCTCTTCTCCAAATCCAGAGCTGGCTTTGCCACTGCTGTCCTGCAGGGCCTTATAGCTGCTCCTAATGCTGTACAACTCCATCCTTCCCAACCATAGCTTTGGGATTCTACCCAAATGTAATGACTGCAACAATGAAACACTAAGAACAATAGTACAGTTTTGTAAACTTGCCATAAATGTAGATGTTCAAGTGTATTCACTGTTGCAGTCCTGGTTACCCACCCTTCAGCCTCCTGTTTTTCTCTTGCTGTACCTCTCCTTTTTTTTTACTATGCTTAAAAGCCTTTTTGGTGTATTTGCTTTTGTTTGGAGGTACATTTTTGTTTTAAATTATATACAGATATATATTTTGCTCCCCATTTGGGGGGCACCTGACATCTGGGGCAAGAAAATCTGATGTAATGGCATTGGCTGCATGTTTTATACCCCTGACGACCTGACGTCATGGATGAAAGGACAGCAGCTGACGCAGGACCCAAGACTTTGTTAATCAGGCTGATTGAGGGCAACCTGCTAGAAGATTACCCCAAATGTTATGACTGCAACAGTGAATACACTCAAGCATCTACATTCATGCTAAGTGAACACAACTGTACTTTTGGCATTGTGCCCTTTTGAAAAGTGGCTTTTGAGCACATGCTGTTTGATAATCGGCACTATGGGATTTCAATAGTAAACATTATATATATATATATATATATATATATATATATATATATATATATATATATATATATATATATATATATACACACACATACATATATGTATATGAATAAAATGTTTTTTTTTTTCCTTTTCTTAATACTATCATGGCCAGCAAGCCAACTGGTTTTAAAAAATGTACGTCTTGTGGGCACAAAATCCTGAGCTCCGATACCCACATGGAGTGCATATATTGTCTACAAGCAGCTCACTTAAACACTAACTGCTCTGACTGCAGCTTTCAGTATGAGAGCTTTAGCTGTAAGATGCAGTCAACTAATTTTTAAGGGTTTAATTCCTCCCTCAGCTACATCTTCAGGGGCTCATACCACCTAGTAAGACCACTGAAGCTCCTTCAGGGGGAGCATAGGAAGCATTCACCACCAAAGTCCCCCAGGACCTCTTCAGAACCACTTCCAAATGTTTCAGAAGTATTTGATCCGACTTCTTTGGATCTGAAAATTCACACTCCAGATCCAAAACTATCTGATCCGATTATAATATCAGCAAGCCCTACAACTCAGATTATGGATACCATACCCTCAGATCTGAAGCCTAGTGCATCCATATAATCCTAGGAGCTCTTTCTCCCAGGTTTCTTTTGGGTGAAATCTCCCCTAGGCTCCATTCCCCTTTCATGGAAACTCCCAAAAAGCATTCTAGCCCTCACTAAACCACATCATCCACCATGTTCAACAGACGTCTTTCCGAAATGGATGTGGATAGGATGATGTGAAAATTCCTCAGAGCTCAGATCCAGTTTGGGGTTCTCTGCTCCATCCTCTGTTGTATCTGAGTCTTCCTGCCACTACCCACGCAGTTTTATCTCCTCCTGCAATCTAGCCTTCAGTTTCAGAGCCTTAGGATTAGTGTTCTGGATTCAGAACTGAAGAAAAAATTTTCTTCGACTCTGACAGCATCCCTGCTCAGTTCTGCACCTATGTCTTTGGATTGGAATGAGTCTCTGAGCCGAAGTGTCAGATCTGTGGGGCTGGGATGTACTCTGATGTTGTCAGATCCATCCCTACCCCTTGGAGCTTAGTCGCTGGACAGCTCAAGTCCAGTTCCCTTTTCTAGGCACAGATCAGGCCAGAGTTGTGATCAGCTAAGAGGAACACTCCGCTTTAGTGCCGGCGGCCATGGTTTCTCAAGGTCTGCCTGCCTTCAAGGATGTGGGAAAGAGCTTTTTCTCTGATCCTCCTCTCTTTGGAGCTCTGAGTCCAACAAACCTATTCCACAAGGGCAGCTGGTTCCATCTAGCTTCCAGTCAGACACCTTTACTGCCCCTGTCTATGGTGTTCTTGATATTCTGGCTGCTCTTTCCAAAGAAGATCGATTGATTTTTTTTTTTTTTTTTTTTTTTTTTTTTTTTTTTAACTACAATTGGTAGCCATATAAAATTTTCATACAGGAGATAAAAATTGTTTGGCTTTCAAGAAAGTTTTACTTAACTTGGAAGGCACTTTCCGCCTCAGACTCCTAGTAGAAGATCCTTCATCTTCCGGGGACTTGACTGTGGTGCTACAAGGTCCTACTCCAAAACCCTTTGAACCTTCAGCAAATGATGATTTAAAATTCCCATTATGGAAAAAAGCCTTTTTGGTAACTATCACTTCTGCAAAAAGAGCTCCAGGGTCTTTAGTCAAAGACTCCATACATTATTTTTCATAAAGACAGGGTAACTTTATGAACAAAAGCCCGACATCTGGCCAGTATACCAAAGCATTTATGTTGCTTTAAGGTACACTGTACATCACACTTATGCTCCTCATGTAGCATGGGACATAAAGGTGCCATCCACACTTACCATCCTGAGAACTTCTTTGCTGCTAGTCCGAATGCCATCTTTTGATCGTCTGTCTGAATGTCAGTTCTACTGCTGATTCTCCAACCTGTTATAGATAAGTGCCCCGTTGGAGTTTTTGTCGTCTTATATTTCTTTTGCTATATTGTTTGTGGGGTTTCATGTCATCCAAGAGGGGTAAATGTCAGTGCGGGAGACAGATTCCCCATAATGTCCATCACGAACAGTGCCTGTTTTTTCTTGGCACTTTGCACGACCATACACCCTGTTCTTTCAGGCCATTGCTCCCAAAACCTTTTCTACACCGGCCCAGTAATCAAGGAGTCTCTATCCTCACCACAAACACCAGTGAGGGACGTGCACATTGGAAGGATGACAAATACACACACAGTAAAGTATAATTTCCCTTAAGAGCACACAGTGATGACAGTCAGTCTGGGGCTGTTCTCTCCCTCTCTCTCCAGATCACCAAAAAGACTCCCCACTGGCACAGTTATAGGGTTCAGATCTAAGACGAGTGGTCAAGTCAAAGCCTCGAGCACCCTTTGTCCAACCAGTGCTTCATGTTCCTGCCAAAGTAGCTGACGCACACACTTTGAGATTTGTTTTATATACAAACACACAGACACTCCTGGGGAAGGCTGGCACAGGTTCACTAGCTATGCCCCCTCCTGCCCACAATATACAGTAGTACCAGCTGCCACCAACCACTTCTTATCAGCTTCTATAAGGCCCTTACAAAGGGTGACCAGTTCTACTGTGTAATGTTACTATATCTAAATGGTAAGTGTGACCAAGACTTTTAAGACTATTTGGACTGGCCTATAGAGTGTCACCAAATACATATCCAGGTACTCTGAGCTTAAATATCTCTAAACAAACCAGCCACAATTAAAAGGTTTAAACATATTTAAAAATAAAAGAATCAGACAATACTTAACTCAACACAGTGACAACACAGAGTTCAGAATCGCAGTCCATGCCGTACCTGCAAGAGAGCGACTGGATGTGTTCGTTAGACCTCCAGGATGCTTACTATCACATAAAAATGCACAGAAGCTCCAGGAGGTTCCTCCTCTTCCAGCTAGGAGTCGATCATTACCAATTTCAAGCCCCCTACCCTTTGGTCTCACCACAGCTCCCAGGAGTTTACCAAAGTGATGGCGGTGGTAGTGGCTCACCTGAGGCTTTAGGGGATTCAGGTCTATCCATACCTGGACAATTGGCTCCTCAATGCTCCCACCAGACGTCTATACTCTCCCAAACCAGGGATTATTTCTTGACTCTTCCCCTGTGTTTGGGGGTCACAATCAAAGCATCTAAATCTCTCCTAGATCCTATACAGGTGGTAGATTACATTGGTACCAGGATAGATACTCTTCAGTGCAAAATTTTCTGGACCTCTGAGAGGGTTCAAAACCTGAGGATTCATGTCTCCCTGATCCTACCACACTCCTCTCCCAACGGTGGAATCGATGTTGAGGGCCTTATGCTCGATGGCGGCGACCATAACTCTTCTCCTGTGTGCCTAGTTGCACATGAGAATTCTCCATTGGACTCTAGCTTTACAATGGTCCCTGTTGGAACTGCCATTGGCATATCCAATTCAACTTAGTCGAGTCTGTCGGTCATCCCTCATATGGTGAATCTGCTCTCCAGACATTTTGGAGGGACAACCCTTTGTTCCAGCCCAGGCCATAGTGACCACAGATGCCTCCCAACTCTGGTGGGGGGGCATTGTTCGGGCAGGACAGTCCAAGGCCCGTGGTCCTCCATAGAGACCAGCTTGCATATAAATGTTCTAGAGATGAGGGTGCTCCTTCTAGCATTGCAGGCCCTTCATGCCTTTCTTCCTCTGGGAACAATTGCAATTCATTCAGACAACATGTCAGTGGTCTGGTATATCAATAAACAGGGAATAACCAGATCTTACCTCCTTTGTCACGAGGCCATGAGAGTGTTGGAATGGGCGATCTCCACCAATCACTTTCTCATCGCAGCAGACATTCTGGGATGGTCCAACATACTAGTGGACAGGCCTAGTCAGACCATTCTGATGCCTTACGAGTGGTCTCTGAATCTGTCAGTAGCAGAACTTTCAGCCAATGGGGGTCATCCTTGCTGCGATCTCTTCGCATCTCCTTCCAACGTGAAGTGCAGTGAGTTTTTCGCTCTGAACCCCCTGCCAGGGGAGTCCCCAGAGACTCTCTAGTTCATGCTTGGCCTCCCGTTCTTCTGTATGCTTGCCTACCAGTACCTCTTATTCCGAGGTTTCTACAGAAAGTTCGTCGACTGGGGAGCAAAGTGATCCTCATTGCCCCGTTCTGGCCTCGCCAGGTATGGTTTCCCTTCCTTTGGTCTCACCTTTTGGCTCCACCTTGGATCCTAGATCCCATTCAGGATCTAATTTCACACCCTTTGCGGGTGCCTCATCCGAATCTAGACAGTCTGAAGCTCACAGCTTGGCTGCTCCAGTTCCAGTGATTGCTAGGACTCCTGGACTATCCTCCTCAGTTAGATCTGTTTTGGCGGCTGCTTATAAGTCTTCGACCAGGAAGGTTTATCGCAGGAAGTGGAAACATTTATTCCTTTTGGGCCTCTCAAAGTTTAGACTCTTTCACGGCTCCTATTTCCTCCATTCTTGATTTTCTAGCTAATATTTTTCAACACGGAGCTAGTTCTACTATCAAGGTTCAGTTGGCTGCCATCTCTCATTTTCATGTGGGTGAGAATTCTGTCTCTTCAGCCTCTTCCAGACTGTGTAAAGCCTTTAAAGGCACCTTTTTGTTACGCACCCCGGTCAAAGACCCTGTTTCCCCCATGGGACCTTACCATGGTTCTTCAAGCTTTGGTCACTTCACCTTTCGAGCCTGCCGCAAATTTTTATCTTCGAAAACCGCTTTTCTGGTGGCTGTTCTCTGCCAAAAGGGTTTCAGAATTACAGGCCTTGTCCATCAAAGTTCCTCACATGATTTTAAACAAAGATAGGGTTTTCCTTCGAACCAATCTATCCTTTCTTCCTAAGGTGGCATCTCCAGTCAATATCAATCAGACCATCAATTTGCCTGTATTTTTTTTTTCCAATTTTACTGCCAAGATGGAATACAAACTCCACCTGTTGGATGTTCATAGACAGTTAAGATTTTACTTACACAGGACAAAAATTTCCGTAAATCTGATCAATTGTTTGCATCCTTCTATAAACCCTTTTTCGGGAAACCTGTTTCCAAGGTCACTATTGCTAGATGGATTTCTTCATGCATCCTTCAGGTCTATAAGAACAGAGGCATGTCTCCTCCAGGTCAGGTAAAAGCTCATACCACTAGGTCCATTGCTACTTCAGCGGCCTTTTGGTCTCGTGTGTCTTTGGATGATATTTGTTCTGCAGCTACTTGGTCCTCATCTCATACGTTTATTTCTCATTACAAATTGGATTTGACTTCCAGAAGGAGAGCATCCTTTGGTTCTGCAGTGCTCCAGAATATCCTTCCATGAGGGCCTCCCAGGAGTTTAGTAGCTGGGGACTCTGTCCCACAGGTTAAAGACCAAATGAAGTAAAACACTTCAGATAAAGACGTTATGTACTCACCATAACGTTCCATCTGAATAGTTCTACTTCATTTGTCTTCAACCAACCCCCCCACCCCCATCCCGGACCTTGACATACGATCAGCCTATGGGCTACAGTATAGGTCACAAGTATTTTTTCAGGTCGGATTATCAGTATAAGGTTCAGTAAACTCTATCTGGGGATGGAAGGCAGTGGAGGTGCATTATGGATACGGGGAGGACTTTGGAGCTCGGAGCAGAAGCTAGTAAAAGCTGCCAGCTCGGATCCGATACGGATCCGTAACCCACAGGTTGAAGACAAAGTACAACTACTCAGATGGAACGTTATGGCGAGTACATAACTTTTTTTTTTTCTTTCATTTGTAAGACAAGCAAACAAATCTTATTACTATTCACAAATGACATAAAATTATTTACACAATTCCAGCTAGCTGGGCTGGCAGCCTTCACATGGGTGTTTTGAGCTTCAGGCCCTTATAGCTCATCGTCCTCTTTGTGTTTCATAAGGACAGGATGTCCTTGCATATCAATCCTCCTTTCATGCCCAAGGTGGTGAATGAGTTGTCCCTTAATCAGACTATTTACTTGCCCACTTTTTTCCCTTCTCTGCATTCTGCGAGTGAGATGGTGCTGTACACACTGGATGTGCATAAACAACTCAGATTTTATTTGGATAAGACTTTTGAGACTTTTTGTAAGTCTGATCAGCTTTTTGTTTCCTTTCATCCTAGGTTCTTAGGATTGGCTGTGTCCAAGGAAACTATTTCTTCTTGAATTTCTAGAGATATTTCTTTTTGTTCCTTTCATGGTAAGAGTCTTTCTCCTTATGTTAATTGTACTAGAGCTGTGGCTTCTTCTGGTGCTTTTTTCAAGGGTTTGGATGCTAACTCTATTCTTGAGGCAGCTACCTGGACGTCTGTGCATCCATTTACAAAGCACTACAAGTTGGATGAAATTTCTAGAGCTTGGTTATGCTAGGGCCATCCATCATTGCTTCCTAGAGACATCTGCTGGTCCTTCCGCCTCCCTCTTTTCTTCCTGAGCTTTGGCACTCTACCTATTGTAATGAATACTGCAATAGTGAAAAGGACGGACATAGTACAGTTGTGTGAAATCTTGCCATAGTGGTAGATGTCCCTGTCTTCACTGTTGCAGTATTCACACACCTCCGGTCCATTTCATTACTGGATGCACTCATTACCCCCCCCCCCCCCCTTGGACTGCCATTCCTATTGAGGCTCTCCTTTCTGAGGTGGTACATCTGGACATCACCTTTATGCCCTTTGCTACATGAGCATGTATGTGACATATGGCGTACTTTAAAGTAACCTAAAGGCTTTGGTATACTGGCTGGATGTTGGGCTGCCCTTGGCAGGGGATCCGTATTCTAATGAATACTACAACAGTGAAGAGAAGGACATCTTACCATTATAAGATTTTACGTAAATGTACTTTACATCTCCTGGATGTGCACAATTAAATTTTTATTTACACAGAACTAAAGAACTCAGAAGGTCAGACCAGCTGTTTGTATCCTTCACAGCAAATTAACAGGGTTATCCAGTATCTATAGATGTCCTTCTATTCATGTGCTGCTGTGTCCATAACATGAGGGATTCTGCCTCTGGTTGACTCCTACGTCTGGCCATTTTACAAAAGTTGGCTCCTACTGCAAAGGTACGTGCAATGGCCCACACCACTCGGCGTACGTCTGCCATAAACAGACGTCTGGTATAAAGCAGATGTCAGCACACACCCACCTCAGATCTGGATGTTGCTGGAAAGCAACAACAATGGAGTGAGTACTTGAGAGTCAGGCAAGTGTCGGGGAAGGCAGGGTGGGAAACTGTACAGAAGCATATAGAAGAGAAGGACATCCAAAGTTATGCTAAGATTTTACACAACTATACTTTACATTGGTTAAATGAAGAACTATTTGCATCTCTTGGATCCATTCTCTACCAAGGCCACCTAAAGCCCACTCAACTAGATCCATGGACACTGTATGTGCCTTTTGGTTAAGAACGCTTGATATTTGCGCAGCAGCTACATGGTCCAGTGCTCATACCTTTGTTACTCATTAGTTTGGACCTAATCTCCGGACGCAGAGCTGCCTTTGGTTCAGCGGTTCTGCAGAATATCCTTCCATGAGGGCTACCCAAGATTCTTGTAACTGGTAACTCTGTCCTGTTCATTGAAGAAGAATGAAAAAGGCAACATCAGATTTGAAAGTTATGTACTCTTATATGTAAATAAGCATCTGTGTTCACTTTTTCTTCCTCAACCCCCCCCCCCCCAAACGATCCATCCCCTTTCCTATAATCTTCTGAACTGACTTGTTGAGTTCCTTATTGGAACTCATAGTTCTGGGTATGAGCCCTGTTCTTTGAACTATTCCTCTCTCTAGCTTATTAATGGGGATCTTATGGCAACAATCTTAATCTCTGGTATCGAGGATGGCCTAGGGCATTATAGGTTCATAGGTGTTTACTAGGCTAACAACCACAAGGGCCTTTTTAAGCCTCGCCGTGCATCCCAAATCTCTGACAAGTTCTGATACCCTTGAAAAGTGTAAGCAGGGGGTTGGGAGATGAACCATTTACAGGTTATCTGTGTCCATTACAGACATAGGTGCCAAACCAGGAATGAATTTCCGGTTTCCCAGCCAATTGTCCAAGTTGCACTTGAATTGGGTTGGGGAGAAACTCTGCTTCACATGGATGGGGAGCTTGCCCCATAGATGGGGTGATCTGGGATATATACCTATCTCTCCAGCAGGACCTATTTATATCACAGACAAGGTTTAAGTGTTTAGAGCAGGTAATTCTGGTGCTGTTTGTTTTGTGGATATATAGAAAGTCCATCAAAGTGGGGTCTGACAATGCCCTGTATGCCAGGCATAGATCTCCCATCAAAAGTCTGTAGGAGACAGAATACAGGGGTAGGACCTTAAGGCAGTCTGCATAGGAGGAATTTCTGTGGATGCTTCAATTGTAGGATATGCCTGGTTAGGTACATACAAAAGGGGAGGGGGGGTATTGTACTCGATGATAGGTCTGATAAATGCCGACTACAGTAGAACAATGGCTTCCTTGGACTTGGATGCCTTACCTTTGTTTATAAGTTGTGCAATATAGAATGATTTCCTCACCACTGTAGACACGTGATGGTGAAAGTCTAGATTGCTATGTGTGTGTCCCTATGTCCCCGACTACTGGGTCAGCTCTAAGGGGTGTGTTATATGATAGCTACCAGGGATGATTGTCAAAGTATACTATTATGCATTTCTTGTCATTTAGTTTTAGTCCATGGCTCTGACACCAGTTTTGTGTCAGCCCCTCTTGGAGAACATTTGTGTCTGTCTTAAGTTCAGTGACAGCTCCTAACTTGCAATCCTCTACAGATTTAGTCAACCAGAGACCACTGATATTGGCCTTGACTTCTGAGGAGTAAATTCCAAAAAGGAGCGGTCCATAGACTGATCCCTGAGGGACTCCACTTGTGACTGGCCTCTTTGTACGGGTGGACTCCCCAATTCTAACTCTGCATCCTGCCTGTGAACCAGTTTGCTATCCACCAGGTGACATACGGATTTGTACCTAACCTCTTGAGTTTGTCTGCAATGCCCGAATAGGGTATTGTGTCAAATGCCTTGGCCAGGATATGACTAGATTCATTGATTAGTACTAGGCTAACTGCCTTTACGAGACATTTTAAGCCTAGACAAGTATCCCTTGTGAGACGCAAACCCTGCATCTTGTGTTTGTTTGTAAGGCAAACACCTCAACCATTAGGCCACGCTCCCAGCTAGCGAGACTTATGGGTCTGTAGTTTCCAGAGTCTGTAGATGGCCCACCTTTGTGCAGAGGGGGATGACTGTTGCCTTTCTCCATTCATGAGACACGAAACCTATTTGGAGGCTAAAGTTAAATAGTAATTCCAGAGGCCCTGATAGGTCATGTTCCATGCTATTTAGAAGGCATCCTGGGATATTGTCTGGTCCCATAGATGCAGTGTTCTTGGTTTTAGAGCATTAAGGACCTGTTCCCTATAGTAGGAGGGAGTTGTATTTGATATTTCCTGAGGAAGGGTTAAGGGGGAAAGGGGGGGGGGGTTGGAGCTGAATTTATCAGCCAGGAGGTTTGCTATATCTTCTGGCTCAGTATAGGTGGCTCCATTTACAATGAGCTCTGCACACAATTGTGTATTGCCTTTGTGGTTGCGGACATAGCTAAAGAATGCTTTCTGGCTGCCCTTTGCCTGGGAGGCGAAAGTTACCTCAAATGTGGCTTTGGTAGACTTTATTTGTCCTCTGAGATGTTTAGTGCTTTTATCCTGCCGGGTGCTGCACCTCCTAATTTTGGCCATGGTTTTCTTCCCCCTGTTATACAGCTTATTTTGTGATTCCACCAGGGTGGCTTGTTTTTTTGAGTTGGTTCTGTACTACTACCTGGTGTGTACAGTAGCCTCTATTCGGCTAATAACATGCTCGTACAAGGTTTCTGTGAAAAAGTGCTGCATAGGCAGCAGTGTTATGAGGGTTTGAAATTTTGCCAGGTTCTCACTTAGTAGCAAGAGGTTAGCCTTAGAATAGTTCCTGAATATTCCAGGTTTAGCTGGGTACCCAGGTTTTAATTTTTACTTCAGATGAGACTGTTATGGTCTGACCTTACCAGGGAAGGCATTACAGTGGGGGGTGTGCAGCACTCTCCCGTATTGGTGAGGACCAGATCCAGTAAGGTTGCACCCCTGGTTGGTGTATTGACTGTTTGGTCCAGGGAGTTTGTGTTTACAAAATCCAGGAATCTCTGCATGTACGTTTGGTGTTGTATAGGATTCCCAGTTAATAGTGGGGTAATTAAAGTTACCCATGAATATGGCATTGGGTTGGATGGCTAGTGTTTCTAATAAGTTTATATACATGTTATGGGCTTCCTAGGTCATAGAGGGGGACCTTTAGCTTGCAAGGAAGTGGTATTGGATTTTATCTATGGTGATTTGAACATGGAGCAGCTCAAGTGCATTGTCCTGTTTGACCAGCCTTGAAGTATATTTATCTTTGATGTAAATAGAGACACCTCCACCTTTAGTCCCTGCTTGTGAAGTAGCTGGCCTAAATGTGTGTTAGGTATTGTAACCTTGCACTGCTGGTGTGCTCTTCTTGGCTTTAAACCATGTCTAAGTGGCCGGCCTTAGGCATAGGCCAACTAGGCGGCCGCCTAGGGCGCCGCTGTAGCAGGGGCACTTTTCCAGTATTTATTTGGTGTAGGTAGACCAGGATGGTGGCACTAGGTGGTGTGGAGTGGGGCGCCGTAGAGCCCTTTTGCCTAGGGCACCAGTTGACCTAAGGCCGCTTAGTGACCACACAGACGTCAGCATTCTCTAGGGTAGAGAGAGCTTCTAGGGCGTGGAGTTTTTTGTTTAGACTCCTAGTATTGAGTAGTAATACTTTTAGATTTTTTTGGTTTTGATTTGAAGTGCTTTCTGTTTGGCATTGCCTAAAAAAGACAGTATGGGGTAATACCATGTTTTGGCGAAATTCAAAAGCTTAGAGGGGGGAGGTGCAGGCCATTCTTGGCAAAACAGCATGGTCTGTTGACCATCTCCTTCCATGCTGACAAGTATTGCACCCCCTTAGAATGACACCAGAAACTAAGCCAGTTATTAAAGTCAATCATCTTTTGTTCATATTGTGGCATCATCCTTGGAGAAGGTAAAATGCTGCTCAATGCCAGGCTCATACCAGCTTGAGACACGCATTCTGAGAGCCCCATGATTTTTCTCTTCATATAGTCTAGGGAGGTACGTCTCTGGTCATTTACTCCCACATGGACTATGAGTCATATTGGTAATTGTGGTCGAATGACCTGAGTGCGTGCTTAATGTAGTGAATCCTAGTCCCTGATAAGCAACTGACACTGACTTTCTCCTTACTCAGCCTCGTGAGGGACATCAGTGTGCCTCATGATGGAGTCTCCAATGACTATAGAGGTAGAGGCTCCATGAGCTGTAGCTCTGTGTTGATGTGGGTGTTGTTTTGAAAGAGTGCATTTGGGGCTGTTAAGGGTATTTGTTGTATTAAGTGCCTCAGCATATGTGGGTTAATATGTCTGCTTTGAATTGTGCTTGATGTATGTAGCATGTGTACTACTGGCAGCCTTATTGACATTAGGAGTACTTCTATGTGAGAACTTTGCCTCCAGTGACCTAGTGTAAATACATCTCGCATACCATATCAGTTTGAGAATTAAGTGGTTGTCAGTAAACATGAGGCAATTTCTACATTGCCTCAGGATCCCTAGATCTACCAAGCCAGTGACTGAGACAGCAGGAAAGTTCATATCCATAGCAACAAACCCTTTTTTATTGGTTAGACGGTTGGAGTGAGAATATCAATCACTGTCAGGAGTATCTGGTTTGCAACTATGGGGACAGTGCTTGTCACTGCAAAGTAAGATGTTCTTCGTGTTTCACTGTTGCAGTCGTCACACTTGGGTTATCTGCCTGCAGGTAGCCCTCAGTCAGCCCGAATACCAGAGACTTAATATTTCTGCGTCTGTTGCTGTTGCTCCAGGACTGACGTCGGGGGTATAAAAACAGGCAGCCGACACCATTACATCAGTCTTTCTTGCCAAGGAAGCAGAAGCAGTTTGCACGCGTGCCAGTCGGCCACTACTTGAGTTTTCTTTTCCGAATTGAATTAACCTGAAGTCTTCTAAAGCCAAGTACCTCATTGGGGATCCTTTTTTCTTGCTCTAACCAGTGTCAGAAAAAGTTAACCATTGTCTTGCCTGTGGAAAGCCAATACCACACAGAGATTTCCATTCTTACTGCGTCACCTGTTTAGGCCCAGACCACACGTTCCACGCTGTCAGTTTTGTGTCTTATTCAATGCCCGAACTATTCGTTGGGCCCTTATTGTCGCTAAATACTTTTGTTCTCTATCTCCGTATTCTGAAATGGCTTTGGTAAGCCATTCGACTACCGATCTTTTGAAAAAACGTAAGTATAAAGAAAGAGACAGACTGCACAGGTCCAAAACTGCAGACGATGCTTCAGTTAAGCTAGTCATCAAGCTAGTCGTCAGTTCGCCTGATGCCCGCTGCAATGGATTCACAGGCCTCTACCGAGACCCGTTAGGAGTCCTGTATGCCGCGAGACTCTTCAACTACAGAACCTGTGGCTGTCTCCATCTTGGATGGGTCTGGAGCTGCTGAGCAGGCACCGGTTTCTGAGCAAGTTCTTTGCACTACCAGTTTTAGACACAAGCCGACTTTTTTTTTTTTTTTTGCATCTTCAGTTCTGTCTAAAACTACCGAGTTGCTAAGGCCAAGAGTACGCGCTATGCCTAAAAAAAGATGACCCAGACTCAAACACCTGCTTCCTTGCCACAACATCAAATGCTTACAATGGCAGAAGAATGCTGATTAGGGAAAGTCAGCCTTCCCCTGCTAAGAGAAAGATGCCCGTCTCCAGCAGCTTTAACAGACCAAGAGTCCGAGTCCGACTCTGAAGTATCTGATTATGAAGATTCAGATGCGGAGGAATCCATTCCCTCTGCTTCTCCTCCAGAGGATATTTCTTTTGGTGAAACTTTACATACCTTAACTCATTACATCCAGATGCCTCCAGGTGCATCTGTAGTTAACTCCTACTGACGCCTGTAGGAGTCAAATCTTGCTTGTTCATATTTGTATCAATAATTCCAAAACCATGCTATGTGCAAGGTTTTAAAAGATTTAATGTTAAAGCTTGCACAATATCAAACTCAACCGCATTAATATCTGACCTCTGTCTAGTGCAGGTAAATAGATATTAACTGTTGTTTTTATTACATTAATTCATTTAGATTTAATTTTCACATTTTTCTAAATATCTCAACAACCAAGTAGCACAGACAGAACTCCTTAACCTCATCTGAACTCTTTCAGCCAGATAAATAAAATGCTGCTGACAGTGTGTGTAACTTGAGTGGTTGCTGAAATAGTGTAAGTTGTGTACAAAATATTACAAATTTAGTAGTTGCTGTGTTTAATGTGACTTATAAAATTCAGTTTAAGACCTAGAACCTAAAGAATACTACCACTATAAAAATAATTTGTGCTGAAGAGTTTGCCATTAATACTTTTCATAATCCCTATGGTTCCAGAGATATGAATATTTGTTTGAAATGAGGTGATAATTTGAGTCTGTCAAAAGGCTTAGGCTCCGCCTATTGGACAATACAGTGCAAACTTCCTAAGATGCTTTGGAGTGAATGAGTTGAGAGCATTTCCACTGGGAATGCCAGGACTATTCTCAGTCCAAAAGAGACTCAGAGAATTTCTAGATTTACCACAACATAGGCCTTTAGCAATACCCCCAGTCCTGGATGTTATGGATGATGTCTTTATGGAATCCAGTTTAACTCCAGATACTTTACCCACTGCTCCTAGGAAACCGGACAGGTACTGCAGAGTTCCTGACTCTCGCAAATTCCTTTTCAGAAATCCTACTGCTGACCCAGAGGTCATATCCCAGGGACCTAAAGGTATAAAAGCAACTACAGCTAAAAATCCCACCCCTTCGGACAGGGACTCCAGAGCTTTAGACAGATGGGGTAAGAAAGTGTACACCTCTGCAACTCTATTAGGGCTTTGAGTTGTCAGTTTCACATGCTGAAGTACCAACAACATATCCTGGAACTTGAGCAAAAAATAGCTACCTTTACAGACTGTGCAGAAAATAAAGATTTACAAGAGCTTTATGCATTCTGTAAGCCAAATCAGCAAGCATACTTTGCAATGTGACTTTGACGCCCTAGAAGCATCTTGCAAGGCAGCAGTCGCTGGTTCTGTACTGAGGCATGCTTGGCTTAAGGAGCAGACCTTGCCAGACCATATCAAATCAAAATTACTAGACGCTCCCTTGAACAAGGACAATCTATTTGGCACCAAACAGAAGAGGCTCTTAAAAAGATGGAAGAGAAAGCTAAATCTATGCAGATAGTCAAAGATTTCTTGCAAGTACAACCTCCTAGATTCAGTAGGCATTACCCCTCGAAACATTGGTCCTTTCCAGCCCCCTCAAGGCCATCTCAAACTAGACCCAGGGGAAACAGGGTCTATCTTAAAACAACAAAAAGTCTAAATATCGAACGCTCGGATGAGTGAAAACGCATATGATCAACATTGATATTGTGAGATAACGGTACAGTGAAGATTGGGAAATTTCCCCTTTCCTTACTGTAGTGCGATCTCAGAGTTGGAATACATTTTTAACGGGATGCACCCCCCCCCCCAAGTAGCGATTTTGATCATATGCGTTTTCGCTCATCTGAGCGTTCGATATTTAGACTTTTTGTTTTAACATAGACCTGGGAAACAGACCCCCCAGACTAGTCTCAGGGTATGCAGAGATCTAAGCAATGGAGGGCCTCCACTTCAAAAACAGGGAGTGCTAAGCCACCACCTTACAGAAAGAATTCACAATGACTTATCTCCATTCCCCACCTCTGCCCGACTGTTCGTGCCCCTAGGAGGAAAGCTTGTCATCATGCAAAAAACTGGACTTCCATTACCAAAGACCGATGGGTCCTCAACATTGTATCCCAGGGGTACAAATTTTACTTCACTCACTGCCAACCCCAAAAGGGTTCCCAGACTTTCCTCCAAACCAGTGGGCAGAGGCACAAAACCAAGTTCAATCCTTGCTCTCCATAAGGGCAATTCAGCCTGTTCCTGCAGAATAGCTAGGTTAAGGGTCCTATTCCAGACTTTTCCTGCTACCCAGAAGAGAGGGCACTTGGCGCCCAATCCTAGATCTTTCCATTCTAAACCCCTTTCTGGTGGTACCAAAATTAAGAATGCTCACCCTGCAGCAGCTTCTTCCAATGCTTGCCAAAGATGCCTGGTTAGCCGCCCTAGACTTAAAAGAAGCCTATCTGCACATCCCTATCAGGGACTCATGCAGGAAATATATACAATTCAGGGCAGGATCTATGCATTATCAGTTCTCTGCACTTCCCTTTGGCTTATCCACTGCTTCCAGAGTATTCACAAAATGCCTGGCTCCAGCCATTGCTTACTGCAGACAGAGAAAAATTCAAATTTACCCATACTTGGATGACTTCCTGATTCAGGCAGACAGGAAATGCTGTTGCAACACCTGATATTTGAAAAAAAAAAACCTCCCTGGGGTCCACCATCAACGACAATAAATCAAAACTAGTCCCCAGTCAAAAGATTGTATTCCTGGGAGCAAGCTTGGACACAGCATCCCAGATGGCATTCTTTACTCCAGAAAAACAAGCCTATCTGACAGACTGCTTCACTCAAATGGCCACCAGAACCCAGCTATCCGCAAGGAAAATCCTGCAGGACTTAGGGTTCATGGCTTCATGCATCCTATTAATTCCATATGCCAGACTGCATATGATGAATCTTCAGTGGTACTTAAAAAGTCTTTGGTGCCAACTTTCTCAGGACCTGGAAACTGTCATTCCTATCATACCTTGTCTAAGGACAGAGTTTCTTTGGTGGGCAGCAGCATGCAAACACAACAAGGGACAGCCCTTTATTCAACCCCACACCACCCAGACGCTAACCACAGATGCATCAGAACTGTGTGGGGGCACACTTGGACGACAAGTGCATTCAGGGCCACTGTAGTCCAAGTCAAATTCAACTGCACAGCAACCAAAAAGAGATGCTAGCTGTTCAGCATGCTCTAACAGCTTTCAGATCCCTACTCTCACCAGGACCACTGCTAATAACAGACAACACCACAGTTATGTGGTACATCAACAAGCAGGGGGGGATCCCACTCTGCAGGCTAGCCATGGCCCTGTGGAATATGGCCTTGGACATGCAGGTCCATCTGCAAGCTCAATTCCTGCCAGGCAAACAAAACTCACTGGCAGACGACTTAAGCAGAAATCTCCTAGACCCACACAGGTGGCAATTTAGAGCCAAGCACCTTCAGCCTTCTGATTCAGAAATGGGGGACCCTAGAGGCGGATCTTTTTGCCTCCCCCTGCAATCACCAGCTCAGCAAATTCTGCACCAGGACACCTCACAGCAAGGCCTGGAAAGTGGATGCCCTATCCTTCCAGTGGTTAAACCTCTCAACCTATGCATTTCCCCCTCTGCCCCTTCTCTCAAGAATTTTGCACAAAATGAGACAGGACAGACCAAGGACAATCGTGATTGCCCCGGACTGGCCACACCAGCACTGGTACCCACTACTGCACTGCCCGTCACCGGTGCCACCCTGACACGTACCCCAGAGCCTAACCCTGCTCACTCAGCAAGGGGGGACAGATCTTGCATCCGCAACTGCAAATGCTGAATCTTGCAGCCTGGCTTATTCCTTGAATTCTCCCCTAGTGACCAGCCTAAGCAAGCAGGTGCTGGACGTCATTCTTGAAGCCAAAAGACCCAGTACAAGGAAATCCTATTCTGATACGCGGAAAAGGTATTGCTCCTGGATTCACCCTAAAGGAGAGGACACAACTCTGCCCTCCCTACCTCTAATCCTGGATTACTTAGCAGATCTACTACACAGAAGCCTATCCTTCTCCATTAAGATCCATGCCTCTGCCATCTCGGCTCATTACAACTCTGAGCCACCCCTCTTCTCTCACCCTCTCATCAAACAGTTTGAGAGAGGATAACAACTTAAGGCTACCAAGGAGAGCACCCACCCCTGCTTTGGGACCTTAACTTTGTATTGGAAAAGCTCACACAACCCCCTTTTGAGCCTGCAGCGTCAGCAGAGTTAAAATTCCTCTCTTGGAAAACAGCACTGCTTCTGGCAATCACTTCAGCTAGAAGAATGTCTGAGCTACAAGCACTTATGGCCATGGAACCCTTTATTATTTTTCATGCTGACAGGGTCTCCCTCAGGACTAATCCTTTCTTTATGCCTAAAGTGGTGTCCAGTGTGGCTCTCAACCAATCTATCCATTTGCTAACCTTCTTCCCTAATCCACAAAGTAAAGGGGAAAGGATCCTGCACTCTTTGGACGTGCATAGACAGCTGAGATTCTACCTGGATAAGACTAAGCCTTTAAGGAAATCTGACCAGTTAGTTATTACTCAGTTTTGCACCAGGGGCAGAGGGCAAGGCCATTTCAAAATAGTTTCCAAATGGAAAGCACACTGTATGTAACTTCTACCTCTACAGCATTCCTCAGGGGAGTCCCTACCCAGGGACATTTTGGAGGCTGCTACCCTGGAGTTATGTACACATGTTCACCAAGCATTACCACCTGCCTATATTTGCCAAATCCAGGGCAGGTTTTGCAACTGCAGTCCTGCAGGGCATACTAGCCAGCCCAAACTCTTCTTAACTGCCTCCATCCCTTCTTCAGCATTGGAATCAACCCAAGTCTGATGACTGCAACAGTGAAACACGAAGAACATTGTACAGTTGTGTACTTACCAGAAATGTAGATGTTCGAGTGTATTCACTGTTGCATTCCTGGTTTCCCTCCCTCCAGCCCCCTTCTCTCTCTCTCTCTCCTCTATGTGTATATCACTCACCCCTTTTAGGGGTATTGGTATTTACTTTTTACTGGTGGTGATTTTCCCACCCTAGCTTAGCTCCCTATGGGGGGGGGGGGGGCTCCTGACATTTGGGGCAAGAAAAAACTGATGTAATGGCATCGGCTGCCTGTTTTTATACCACTGACATCAGTCCTGGAGCGACAGTAACCAACGCAAAAATACTAAGTCTGTGGTATTCGGGCCGACTGAGGGCTTACGCAGGCAGATAACCCAAGTGTGATGACTGCAACAGTGAATGCACTCTAACATCTACATTTATGGTAAATGTACACAACTGTACTTTGTCCTGTGTTCAACTAGGTATTGGAGAAATTTCAATTGTGCTTTTATAGGAAAAATGTCGCTCAAGGTGTCTGCGTCTATGCGCAGCACTGCAAAACACCTGAGTGAAAACTAATATGTAGACCTAGACCCTGAAAATTTAAGGATAAAGTATTTAGGCAGAAATTCTTAAGTTAGAAATAAATCAAGCAGTACTTACTGAAATCAAAGAATTAGATTAAGAATGATGAAAAGAGGGTAGTCACATGAATGGCTACTTCCTGGTTGCTAATAATGCTGGTCTCACCACAGCTTTACTCTGTTAGGATACAATGCTCCTTTGCTGCTTCTCTCACCAGAAGCAAAATGTTAGCACCAGTCCCAAGATGAGAAGCATGCCACAGCCTTTTAGTGATCCACAGTCTTGTCCCAGATGATGCAAGGGTCTTTAGGCTTTTAGCCTTTTCTAGGTAGAGGGAGGAGCTCGAGAGTTTTATCCAAAGTGTGATGTATGTGGCTGAGTCGTATCTGAGGATCAAATCTGTAACCCATTCATTGACGAAGAATGAAAATCGACAACACAGATAATAGCCTGGCAACTGACGCCTGCCACCAACAAGAACCAGTAAACTAATTATAGTAAACAAAAAAAATCATTAATTTAGTACTGAAATACGTACAAGCAGTTTCAGTATATTCTAAGCAATTTTATCAAAGGTCTTTTAGCCTGGTGAGTAGTTTGTGGAAAGACTTTACAAAATGATACTTGTGCTTATTGTCAACAGCCAATAAATAGGGAAAGGGACGTAATTACAACCAGACTGAAGATCCGAAACAGAAAAAGCTTTAATAGAAAGCCACAGAACCACAAATACAAAAACGTACTGCTCGTAGTACTAAGCGCTTTCACCCGTACTTTAACACAGGCTTCGTCAGAGTTAGTTACTGCTGTAACAGACTTTTAAACCCAATAACGTCATCCACACACCTCTTTTTCGTCCTATCAAAATACACACATCTTGTAATAAAAAATTATAATAAACAACTTCCTTAAAATGCTGTCGTAAAGTTAACCTATGTGTCTAATCTAAACATAAATCACACTAGATACATATAATAAACACCATTTAAAAAAAAATATATATATATATATATATATATATATATATATATATATATATATATATATAAGTTTATGGCAAATTTGATTAGATGCCTCAAAACCTCCTGGAATTAATGAACATATTTCTATTTAGAGTATTCTAAAATTAAAATCCTATTGTGTTTAATGTGTCAACTAAGGTCATTTCAAAAAATGTTTACATCTATGAAATTAAAAACAAAATTTATATAGTAGCCAAGAACAGCAGCAAAAACCAGTCCATTAAGAACAGCAGTGGAAAGCAGCAGCAGGTGTCAATTCAAGCAAAAAAACAGTGCTGGTATAATATAAAAACTCAGGTTTATTGTATACAAACGGTAAGCGCTTTCACTTAGGAGCTTCTTCAGACCAAAAGAAAAATTTCCTTTGAAGTGTGGTAGAAACATGGGTCGCCTTGACTGTAGTTTTGAGTTTGTTTTAGATTAAAATTTTAATAGGAAACATATATTGTGTTAGTATTAGCAACATTTTACAATATATATTTCAATGTATTGTAGGTTAACATATATATATATATATTTTTTTTTTTTTTTTTTTTTTTTTTTTTTTTAATGGTGTATATTATATGTATCTAGTGTGATTTATGTTTGGATTAGACACATAGGTTAACATTACGACAGCATTTTAAGGAAGTTGTTTACAAGATGTGTGTATTTTGATAGGAAGAAAAAGAGGTGTGTGGATGACATTATTGGGTTTAAAAGTCCGTTACAGCAGTAACTAATTAACTCTGATGAAGCCTGTGTTAAAGTACGGGTGAAAGCGCTTAGTACTACGAGCAGTACGTTTTTGTATTTGTGGTTCTGTGGCTTTCCATTAAAGCTTTTTCTGTTTCGGATCTTCAGTCTGGTTGAATTTACAGGTTAGGTAGTGTTTAGTTTAAAGGGAGGTAATTACATTGTCAAATTATTATACATAGCATGGCAACAACCGATGCACTGTGTTTAAGAACACAACTGCAGCAGACTGAGTGGTATGGAAAAACAATTAGTCCTTCAGCTCTGAGATGACTGGCCTGGAACTGCCTTAATGCAAAGAAAAGTGCTGAACTAGCCTGGCATACACTCTGTACACAAGAATGAAATTAGGGTTTAATAGCAGACAATTTAAACTGCAAAATGTGGTGCAGCTCTATACTGGAATTACTGATATATAGTTTTCTGTGTATTTATACACTTTGCAAAAATATTTTATTCCATGTTTGCCTAGTCTCATTTGTACAAAAATATCATTTTGGCTGCAAAAATGACTAGTCAACCTGCAGCAACATAGTATTTATTGGGTTAGAGAGACACACTGTAATCATTGCCATAGAAGCTTGCAGTTCAAACTTGCTTACCTGCAGACATCAAAAGGCAGAAGTTTCTGTAGCTTACCTTGCTTTCAAGGAGATTTGCAGTAGAGGCTTTTTCCAAAGCTCATCTTCCATGGTCCCAAACCATAAGTCAGCTTGAGTTAAACGGATTAAAAAAAAAACGTGGTTGGGTGCCAAGCCCCTCAGAACTTTGCTGCCTCTGAAGAACACTACTCTGCTGACTTTCAGGGACTGACGGTCAGCTTATGCTGTTCCATTGCTGGGCATGTAAGTTCCCTTTGGAGAAAAAAGTCCACGTTTATTCTTACTGTTTAGATGTATTTTCTTGGGAGGGAAAGTCCTTGTTAAGCTAGGGTAGTCACAATCTCTGCTGCTGTTAGGTCCCCTTGATGGGCAAGGAAGAGGAACTTTTGATGGTTTTGGGAGAAGGGGCAGGGAAGGTACCCCTACTTGCCAAAATGTTGTGCCTATCCCTGTGGAAGCTGTTGCTGCCATTAAAAATCCTGTTTGTCCTAATGTTCCTGTTGAGAAGAAACAAAGTTAAACCTACATCATCATCTACTCCAGATTCACTGGACAAGAGTAGCTTTAAAATCATGTGCGAAGTTTTTTGCCACCATTTGTTTTTTTTTTGTGTGTGTGTGTGCGTGCAGTAATTATGCTGTTATGTATGTTTGGCTTTATGCTTGTAAATATTCACTTTAGTTACTTCAGTGGGACTTTTGTCTTTTTTTTTTTTTTTTTAAGTATAGTAAGCTTCTGTTTATATTTACTGTAGACCCAGCAGCTGTCCAGTTGTTTGCTGATTGTGTGGGATGTGACTTAATTATACCATTAGAATTCTAGAATATATGATCTGAAGTAGTTGACTTCATTTGGTTATCAACCAGTGGGTTTCGGATCCGGACCAGATCGGAGACTGCAGTTTCACCAGCATCAGCTCCAAGCTCCTCCCCTTACCCATAATACCACTCCACCTTTTTCCTTTCCTCAGATCTCGTTTGTTGCGGTTTCGCCTACAATATGATCCCTTGAGCTCCAGGCTGGTAGGATAGTTTCGGGGGTTTGTGAGTGTAGTTTTTAGGTAAATCTTTGTCCCTTTTCTTTCTTTAACCTTCCCTCGTGTTCTCCGTTTAAGAGATAGAGAGAAAAGAAAGTTGTAGAGTGTGTTTGGTTAGTGTAGGCCTTCTTTCCCTTTCCTGCCCCGTGTGTGTGTGTGTGTGTGTGTGTGTGTGTGTGTGTGTGTGTGTGTGTGTGTGTTGGGGTTGGGTTTTTCTGCCTTTTGGTACCTTGTACCTTTTGGGCTGCAGGATGTCTTATCAACAGAAGTTGATCTTCAGAAAGTGTACAGTGTGTGGCCATAAGTTGTCACCGGTGGATGGCCACACTCTGTGTGTTGTATGTTTGGGGCAACACGCTTGACATCTCACTGCTCCATATGTGCGGGGTTTAACCCCATGGCCCTGAAAGACTGCAGGGTCAAGCTGATTTTGAAAGGGCTTCTCCCTTCTACGGAGGCAGCTGCCTCCTCGCCTACTGTTTGCAACTTCCTTGGCCATTGTCTTCCCCTCCCTCCCAGGCCAGGACTCACCATCCTGACCACAGACCTGGGGAAAGGGGGTCTAGAAAACAGAGAGAGAAAGAAAAGGGAAGGAAGAGATCCCGGGAACGCTCTGATCCAACTGGTCCTCCTTCCAAACTACCTGCTGTTACCAGGCCAACTTCCCCTCGGCTCTGTTCCCGGAGGTTTTCCCCAGAGCCGGAGGAGGTTCGGCCTCTTTCTATGGCCTCCGTGCACCGTCTTCCTGGCTGGCATCAGTGGCCTCTTCAAGGTCTACGAAAAGCTTATCAGAAGCAGATATGGATAGAATGATGTGAAGGTTTATTCGCACCCGGTTGCACATGAGGGTCTTGTTGGCACCCTCTTCCTCTGGAAGGATGTAGCTCACTACCATGATTTGCCCCTATTTCTCTTTCTCCGATCCGTCTCAAAGTATCAGAGTCCCTGGATCCGAGTGGTTCCGGAGTCAGGGGGCCGGCTCCGATGGTATCCTCTACCTCGACGCCGCCAGTTACCTTGAGTGTTGGGTCTGACCGAGTTGGATCCGAGCTCTTGGAGCCATAGCCTGGGTGTCAGATCAGAGGGGTTGGGTTTTTCTCCATCGTCTTTGACCTTGTTTGGTCATGACCTACCCCTCGGGGTCTCGGTGCCTTCGGGCTTGGCTCCGATCCCTGTATCAGATCCGGGGAGAGCGTCCTTTCTTTGGAGGCATGCTCTCCCTCAGAGTTTGACGTGGTGGAGAGGGATGTTCTTCGTGTTTCACTGTTGCAATCATCACATTTGGGTTATCTGCCTGCAGGTATACCTCAGCCGTTCTGAATACCAGAGTCTTGGGATTTCTGCTTCGGATGCTGTTGCTTCTTCCATGATGTCAGGGGTATAAAACATGCAGCCGACGCCATTACATCAGTCTTTCTTGCCATGCGGTGCCCGAAACAGAAGCAGTTCACAAGTGCCGGTCAGCCGCCTCCTGAAATTTTCGTTTTTCGGGGTTTCAGACCTGAAGTCTTCTAAAAGATAAGTACCCCGTTGGGGGATCCTTTTTTCTTGCTCTAACCAGTGTCAGAAAAAGTTAATTATTGTCCTGCCTGTGGAAAGCAAATACCTCACAGAAATTTTCATTCTTACTGCGTCACCTGTTTAGGCCCAGACCACGACGTCTCTCGCTGTCAGTTTTTTGCCTTGTTCAACGCCCAAACTATTTGTCGTCTGGCTATTTTTGTCAATAAATTCTTTTGCACTCTATCTCTGTATTCCGAAATGACTTCGATAAAGCCATCTGACTACCGATGAAATAATTTAAGGATAAAGACAGACTGCATAGGTCCAAAACTGCCAATGACGCTACCGTTAAGCTAGTCGCCAGTCCACTGGTACTCAGTGAGGTGCTTTCGCAGCCCCTGATAACTGCTTCTAAGTTTTGCAGGCCTCTTCTGAGACCCATTCTTTCTAAGTTTCGCAGGCCTCTACCGAGTCCAGTATGCCGCGAGATGCTTTTTTGACTATGGAACCTGTGGATGTCGCTACCTTGGATGGGTCCAGAGCTGCTGTGCAGGCACCAGCTTCTGAGGGTGTATTCAGGCTTTCCGATTTTCATATTAAACAGGCAACTTTGTTTCAAACCAAAAATACCAAATTTCTCAGGCCTAAAGTACACACTACGCCTAGGAAACAGACGACCAAAGCGCATTCTCAGGCCCACATGCCACAAAAACAAATGCTTAGAATGGCTGAAGACCTTATTACTTTAATTAGGGGAAGTCAGCCTTCCCCTTCAAAAAGACTAAGAACTGATTTTCCTTCTGATTCTTCTGATCAGGAGTCTGATAACTCTGACCCTTCTGATTACCAAGACATACCCTTGTCTACCTATGAGGATTCAGATGCAGAGGATTCCATTCCCTCTGCTTCCCCCACCAGAAGATTTTTCTTTTGGTGAAACCCTGCATACCCTTAGAGAGCATTTCCACTGGGGAGCCAGGACTACTCTCAGTCCAAAAAGAGTCAGAATTTTTAAACTTGCCTCAGCACAGGCCTCTTGCTATCCCTCCAGTTCTGGAAATTGTAGTTGATGTCTTCCTGAAATCCAGCCTTACCCCTGATACTTTGCTTCCAGCTCCCAGGAAACCTGATGGGTACTATAGAGTACCAGACTCCCACAAATTCCTCTTTAAGAATCCTGCTGTGGATCCAGAGACAGTTTCCCAGGGACCTAAAGGGATTAAGGCTACAACTGCCAAAAATTCTACCCCTTCGGACAGGGATTGTAGGGCTTTAGACAGATGGGGTAAGAAGGTATACACCTCTGCTACTCTTGCCATCAGAGCTTTAAATTGACAGTTTCATATGTTAAAGTATCAGCAACATATTATGGAACTAATTGAACAGAAAATTATGTTGATTCCTGATTGTGCAGAACATAAATATTTACAAGAGTTAATGCATTCTGCTAGCCAACTTGGTAAACCTACTTTGCAATGTGGTTTTGATGCCTTAAGAAGCATCTTGCAGGGCTGCTGTCACTGGGTCTGTTCTTAGAATGCATGCTTGGCTTAAGGAGCAAAACTTGCCAGACCATGTCAAAGTAAAATTACTAGATGCACCATTAAACCAAGAGCGTCTGTTTGGCAGTAAAGCAGAATAAGTCCTCAAGAGGGTGGAGGAAAAAGCTAAATATATGCAAACTGTTAAAGATTTCGTGCATGTTCAGCCACCTAGATTCAGTAGGCATTGGCCTTCAAAAAAAATTGTCTTTTGCACTCCCTCCCTGACCTTCTCAGTCCAAACCCAGGGGCAGCAGACCACCAAGACCACAGTCTCAGGGTATGCACAGATCTAAGCAATGGAGTGCACCCACGTCCAAAACAGGGAGTAGTAAGCAGTCATCCTATGATAATGACTTATCCTCAACTCTTCCAAGCCTTGCCCAAATACTTGCACCTTTAGGAGGAACTTGCCCTGCACGCAAAAAACTGGGAGTACATTACCCAGGATAGATAGGTCTTAAAAATTGTTTCCCAGGAATACAGATTTCACTTCCACTCACTCCCAACCCCAAGTGGATGGCCAGACCTCCCCCCAAACCAGTGGGCAGAGGCCCAAAAACAAGTACTTTCTCTTCAGTATCAAGGCTATTCAACCTGTTCCAGCAGAACAAAGGGGACAAGGCTTTTATTCCAGACTGTTTCTGGTACCCAGAAAAGATAACTCTTGGCGTCCTATCCTTGATCTGTCTGTTCTCAACACTTTTCTGGTGGTTCCAAAATTCAAAGTGCTTACTTTCCAACAGCTACTCCCTATGCTAGCCAGGGACTGCTGGCTAGCAGCCCTAGACTTAAAAGAAGCTCATCTGCACATTCCCGTAAGGGAATCTTGCAGGAAATGCCTACGTTTCAGAGCAGGCTCTATGCACCATCAGTTCTTTGCACTTCCCTTTGGCTTATCTACTGTGCCTAGGGTATTCACAAAATGCCTTGCTCCAGCCATTTCATATTGCAGGTAGAAAATAATTCAAATTTGCCCTTATTGGGATGATTGCCTGATTCAGCCAGACAGTCAGGAATTGCTACTACAGCACCTGACATTTGTAAAGACACTTCTAACTTCACTGGGGTACACCTTCAACGAAAATAAATCACATCTAGTACCCAGCCAACAGATTGTATTCCTGGGAGCAAGCTTGAACACAACTCCCCATATGGCATTTCTCACTCCAGAAAAACAAATTTATTTGTCAAACTACTTCAGTCTACAGGCCACCAAAACCCAGCTATCTGCAAGAAAAATACTGCAAGCCTTAGGCTTCATGGCTTTATGGTCTCTTGCATTCTAATAATTCCATATGCAAGACTGCATATGAAGAAACTTCAATGGTACTTAAAAAGTTTCTGGTGTCCACATTCTCAGGACCTGGAAACAGTGATTCCCATCATTCCTTGCATAAGGACAGAGATCCTTTGGTGGGCAGAGGCCTGCTACCACAACAAGGGACTCCCTTTCACTCAGTCCCCTGCCGCCCAAACCCTAACAGCAGACGCATCAGACAGCATGGGGGCTCACATGGCTGAACAATGAATTCAAGGCAAATGAAGCCTAAAGCAAATGCACCTACATATCAATCAGAAAGAAATGTTAGCTGTACGGAATGCTCTGATGGCCTTCAAAAGCCTTTATTCTTCCAAGACTACTGTTGGTAAAGATGGACACCACCACAGTTATGTGGTACATAAACAAGCAGGGGGGAACCCATTCCTACCCACTCTGCAGATTAGCCATGGTTCTGTGGAGCACAGCCTTGCGCAACAAAGTGCATCTGCAAGCACTATTCCTGCCAGGCAAACTAAATTCACTGGCAGACTACTTAAGCAGAAGTCTCTTGGACACACACAAGTGGAAACTGGAACCCAAAATTGTCAAGCTTTTGAGGAACAGGTGGGGGCAGCAGAGGTGGACCTCTTTGCTTCTCCTCAGAACTATCAATTGAGGAAATATTGCACCAGAACTCCCCACAGCCAAGTTTGGAAAGTGGATGGCCCTGTCCTTTACCTGGGAAAGCCTCTCAGTCTATGCCTCTGCCCCTCCTCTCAAAGGTTCTACTAAAGATCAAACAGGACAAGCCAAGGACAATCCTGATTGCACCAGACTGGCCACGCCAGCACTGGTACCCTCTTTTGCGCAGCCTGACAGTAGTGACAACATGGTACCTGCCTCAGACCCCTTCCCTGCTGTCCCAGCAGTAGGGCCAGATTTTGCACCCTCAGTTACAGATCCTGAACCTAGCAGCCTGGCTCATCCCCTGAACTCTCATCACCAGCAACTCTCAGTAAGCAGGTGCTGGATGTCATTCTTGAGGCAAGGGGGCCTAGTACTAGAAAATCCTATTCAGAAAAGTGGAAAAGATATACTGCTACTGGAGCCAATCTCAGGGAGTGGACACAGCTGTGCCCAGATTACGCCATATACTAGATTACTTAACAGAAATGCTCCACAAAGACCTATCCTTCTCTTCAATTAAGATTCATGCCTCTGCCATCTCAGCTCATTACAATACTGAGCCACCCCTCTTCTCTCATCCTCTGGTCAAACAGTTCCTGAGAGGAGCCCAAAATGTAAGACCCCCCCCCCCCCAGGAGAGCTCCCACTCCAGCTTGAGACCTTAACTTTGTATTGGAAAAGCTCATGCTTCCTCCCTCTGAACCTGCTGCTACAGCAGAGTTAAAATTCCTCTCTTGGAAAACAGCTTTACTTCTAGCCATCACTTCAGCAAGAAGAGTGTCTGAATTGCAGGCCCTTATGGCCGTGGAACCCTTCATTATCTTCCATGCAGACAGGGTTTCCCTCAGGACTTAACCCATCAATGCCCAAGGTGGTATATAGTGTGGCTTTAAACCAATCCATTCATTTCCCAACCTTTTTCCCTAATCATCAGAATAAAGGGGAAAGGATCCTGCACTCCCTGGATGTGCACAGGCAGTTGTATCTGGACAGGACAAAGCCTTTCAGAAAATCTGGCCAACTGCTAGTCAGCTTTGCTGCAGGGACAGAGGGCCAGGACATTTAAGTAAACCATTTCTAAATGGATAGCACACTGCATCCTTTTCTGCTACAAACACCATGGGAAACCTACCATACTAGGGATCAGAACACATTCCACTAGGGCTACATCAACTTCTACAGCATTCCTCAGGGGAGTCCCTACCAGGGACATCCTGGAAGCTGAAACCTGGAGCTCTGTACACACTTTCACCAAGTATTACCACCTGCCTATCTTTTCTAAATCCAGAGCTGAATTTGCCTCAACAGTCTTAAAGGGCCTGATTGCCAGCCCTAATGCTTAACTACTTCCACCTTTCCTTAGCTTTGGGAATCAACCCAAATGTGATAACTGCAATAGTGAAACACGAAGAACATATTACAGTTGTGTACACTTACCATAAATGTAGATGTTCGAGTATATTCACTGTTGAATTCCTGGTTACCCTCCCTCCAGCCCCCTGACTTCTCTCTACTTCTACTTATCCTTTTTGTTTGGTATATCTTATATCCTGTGTATTTGCTTTTTGCTGAGGGTGTTCAATACCATGTAATCGTGTCCTATTTTGGGGGGATCCTGACCTCTGGGATAAGAAAAACTGATGTAATGGCGTCGGCTGCATGTTTTATACCCCTGACGTCATGGAAGAAGCGACAGCATCCGACGCAGAAATCCCAAGAGTCTGACATTCAGGCTGGCTGAGAGCTACCTGCAGGCAGATAACCCAAATGTGATGACTGTAACTGTGAATAAACTTGAACGTCTACATTTATGCTAAGTGTACACAACTGTACTTTCTCTCGCATGGATAGAGGCCCCTGACCATTTCCTCGGAGTCCACCCTGACCCCCCCTCTCTTCTTGGTGTGTCTTCTGCCATTCTACCCATGCAGGGACAGCCCATGCTCAACATGCCCCAGACTGTTCCTCTTGAGGTACCACAAGCTGTTCATTAGTCCTCTGGAGAGTCCTACCAAAGAGGTTCCTCACATACGCAAGTGCAAGAGGAGGCAGCTGGACTCCCCTGAGGTCCTCACAAAGGATACTGACTTGGGTGAAGGGGAAGGCTCCCCCAAATCACCCCCCAAGGATGTCTCCTTTGGAGATATCATGGAGATCCTGCACCAGTGGGTGGGGCTAGTCCACCCCCAAGCCTTCTTCGGACCTGTCGGTGTTTCTGGAGACATTCTACACGGGCCAATCTACTACTTGGGTGTTGTCGTCCCCCAGTGGATTCCCTGGTGGACCTAATTACCAGCAGGACATGTAAAGAACCGGACACCATGGAGCCAATCCCAAAACGCCCAGATAAAATCTTGAGCCCCCCGGTAGATAGACCGAGCTGGAACAAATGGTCCCAAGTGGATTCCATGGTGGTTGCAGCTGCCACGAAGAAGGCACTGGCTCAGGAGAGTTCCACTGTCCATTCTCCGGACCAAGAGTCCAAGACAATGGACCGGTTGGGAAAGTGGACTTGTGCTTCAGCCACCTTTTGTTTAAGGGCGCTAAACTATATGGCCCGTGCTACCAGACTGCACCGTGACCTGGTCAAAGAGTTAACTGCGTCTCCCCCAGAGTCCATGCCGCCAGAGGATAAATGCACATTCGCTACACGAATGGCCACTCTGAAAGCGGTTACCAGCACATCCATGCGGCTCCTTTCTCGTGCCATCAAAAGAGCGGCATGGGTGGCCAGGTCCAGCATTGCTATGAGGCAACACACGTGACTCTGGCTATGTAATTTCGCAGTACCCTTCAAGGCATCTTTTGCAAATGCTCCCTATGACTGCTCTTCCTTGTTTGGCAAGACTGTCTGTGACACACTAGTTCAGAGTGAGGAGGTGTCTGTGACACACTAGTTCAGAGTGAGGAGGATGGGAAGACACTGTCTGCCATCGGAATCCACTTCTTAAACCCCCAAAGATCCATCTCTAGGAATCGGGGGCAAAATAAGATGTGGTTCTGTAAGTCTTAGTATTCCCAGGACACTCGAGACTCCTTTTCCCCTTGAGGCAGAGGGGGACAAGACTGACACTGGTCCAGAGGAAGGGGGGCTCCGAAGAAATTCGGGCCTCTAGAACCATTTTTGGGCAGACCCATGCAGCAGCCCTGAGGGGTTGCCCAACTGCTCTGGAGGCAGTCGGGGGCTGTTTCTCTATGCACCTGACGGCGTGGGAGGCCATGTCAACAGACCGTTGGGTGCTCCAAAAAATATACAGAGGTTACACAATTCCCTTTCTGACCTGTTTCTCTCCCCCAAAGTATCTCCCAGATGTTCGACCCCGTGCAAAGGTAGGCAGCAGCCATCGAAGTAGAAAAGCTGCTAAGCAAACGGGCCATCCAGCCTGTCACCCCAGATCACTCTGGATCAGGAATCTATTCCAGTTCATTTTGGTGCCCAAAAGACGGGGAACTCCAGGCCGATTCTTGACCTTTCCACTCTGAACCTGTCAGTTGCCAAAGAAAAGTTCCAGATGGTCACTTTACATTCCATCCTACCTTATCTGCAGGAGAACAACTGGATGTGCTATATAGACCTCCAGGATGCATACTACATATAAAGATGCACAGACACTCCAGGAGGTTTCTCCGCTTTTGGCTAGGGGCCAATCACTACCAGTTCTGGGCCCTACCCTTCAGTCTCACCACAGCCCCCAGGGTGTTCACTAAGGTCATGGCAGCAGTAGCGGCTTACTTGAGGCTTCAGGGCATACAGGTCTATCCGTACCTGGGACAATTGACTCCTTGCTGATCCCACCATGCATCTACTCTATCTAGCCAGGGATTATTTCCAGAAGTTGTCAGGCTTGCTGGGCATCACTGTAAATATAGCCAAGCCATCTCTAGAACCGGTTCAGGTCCTGGACTACATAGGGCCGAGAATAGATGCATTGCAATCCAAAGTCTTTCCGACTCCAGCGCGGGTTTGGAGTCTTCATCTTCATGTCCTTGCGATTCTTCAGTATCCCTTTTCCCCCCAGCCATAGTGGTGTTAAGAGCCTAGGATCCATGGCAGACACTATCACTCTTTTTCCTTGTTCTCGTCTTCACATGCGGGTTCTGCAGTGGACGTTGGTGGTCCTTATTGGATCGGCCATTGACTTATCCGATTTGCATAAACGAGGCGTGCAGGAAATCCCTCCTCTGCTGGCTCTACTCCCTGGAGATAATAGAGGGATTGTTCTTTGTTGTAGCCCCCACCACAGACGCCTCCTGACTTGGGGGGGGGGGGCATTGCTCAGGCAGGACAATCAGAGGCATGTGGTCCCTAAATGAGACCAATCTACATATCAATGTTCTGGAGCTGAGGGCAGTCTTATTAGTGTTGCAGGCCCTTCATGCCTTTTTTCCTCTGGGAACTATTATGATTCAAACACACATGTCAGTGGTCTGGTACGTCATCAAGCGGGTAGGAACTAGATCCTACCCCCTTTGTCGAGAGGCCATGAGAGTGTGGGAATGGGCAATCTCCACCAACCGTTTTCTGCTAGCAACGCACATTCCGGGTCGGCCCAACATACTAGAGGACAAATTGAGCAGAACTATTCTAATGCCTTACACGTGGTTAGTGGAGCAGATCTTCCTCAAGTGGGGGCCGGCCTTGCTGCGATCTCTTCACATCTCCTTTCAATGCGAAGTACAGCGAGTTCTTCACTCTAATCCCCCCACAGGAGGATTCCCCCATAGATGCTCTGGTCCATGCTTGGCCTCCTGGTCTTCTTTCTGCATATCCTCTGTTACCTCTCATGACAAAGTTTTTACAGAAGGCTCGTCAGTTGGGGAGCAGAGCCATCCTCATTGCCCCATTCTGGCCTCACCAGATCTGGTTTCCCTGTCTGTGGTCTCATCTGGTAACTCCTCCTTGGATCTTCGATCCAATCCCGGATCTTATTTCGCACCCATCGGGGATTCCTCTTCCAGACCTGGGCAGTCTGAAGCTCACTGCTTGGCTGCTCCAGTTCCATTGATTGCCAGGACTCCTGGACTTTCTTCCCCTATTAAATCTATTCTGGTGGCAGCCCACAAGTCATCTACCAGAAAAGTTTACCATAGTAAATGGAAGTGTTTTTCGATCTGGGCTTCTCAGAGGGATCTAAATCCTTTTACGGATCCAGTGCCAGCGGTTCCTGAAATTTTTAGCAGACCTTTTCCGGCAGGGTATCAGCTCTTCGGTGAAAGTTCAACTGGTTGCCATTTCTAATTTCCATGTAGGTGAAAACATGAGGTCTTTGGCTTCTTCCAGACTTTGCAAAACCTTCATTAAAGGGATCTTTCTTTTACGGCCTCTGGTTAAGGACCCCACTCCTCCTTGGGATCTTACCTTAGTTTTACAGGCATTAGTTCTCGCCCTTCGAGCCAGCTGCCTCTGTGGATTTGAAATTTTTGTCTTGGAAAACAGTTTTCCTAGTGGCTATCATTTGGCTAGGAGAGGGTCAGAACTTCAAGCATTATCTGTTAAATCCCCTTATATGGTTTTTCATAAAGACACAGGGTCTCACTTCCGACTAATCCTTCCTTTTTTATAAATAAAAATGCTGGTTACTGCCACAGCACGCTTGCTTATAAACAGATAAATAAATAGGTAAATAACTCAGGCAAGCGTCGACAGAGTGAGAAATAACATCCAATGTGTAGAAAATCCAAGCAATCCAGTCTTCTGAAACAGATAAATCAGTTTATTGCACAGATGAACCACGATAAGCGCTTTCACTAACTAGTAGCTTCTTCAGATCACAAACAAGAGGCACAATAGCCATGTGCTTTAAATATCTGCATGTTAATTAATCAACCAACTTTTAAAGCAGAAGCGCCATAAAACAAAACTTGAAAACTAAATATATAAACATAATATCATTGACATCTAAAATAGACAATAGTGTATACATATTCTATTGAAAATTAAAAATTTAAAAATAACTTCATTCCATAAAGAATGTAAAAACATATTATAAGCAGCATACTATCAAGTATAAAGGTATATGCAGCCTAATACATAAATGCATGTGATAGTCATATTAAATAAAACCTTAATACATGCAAGTAGTAATGCAAGGCAACTTATAAACTAAGCAAGGTAGATACCATCAGAGACATAACTAACAATAAAAAATAGTCATATACAGATCGAGGGAACTATTATCAAACAAAGTGATACTTGTTATAGTAAAGTCAGTACATGAATGTATATCTGCATCTGTATAAAAAATGTATATAAGTGTAGTGTCTAAATAAATATATATATCTAGATATAAAATATGAGTGCATATGTACAAGAATAGATAAATTAATAAATAAATAAAATAGAAGAATAAATTATCTATAAGTATAGAGCTAAAAACCTTAACGAAACTGCAATGTGAAATAACTAGGTTACCCAGAAAAAATGTATATGTGCAAGTATCAAAATACATTAAAATCTAAAATCTAAAAAATATCAGAACTTAGTATGCCTACGCTTCTTTAAATGTGGTCTGATAGATGCCCTTTCATTTAAACCATGGCCTCTATCAGCTCTCAGCAAAATTATCCACCTACTTTCTCTGTCTTCAGTATGATTCATAATATCACCACCTCTTACATTAGCATTCATTTTCTCCAGCACCCTAAACATAAACTTGTGTTCAGGACTTGTTTGTGTCACATGCTTGGCTAGTGCATTCTGCAAATTACCTTTCCTTATATTATAACAGTGTTCCCTTATTCTATCTCTTAGTACCCTGTTCGTTTTACCAACATAGAACATACAGCAAGATATATGACATCAGGTGTCATACAGTTGGCATTAACTCGGGTGTATATTTCCCTCTGTGTATCCGGATGTACAAATACTATACTAGAATCTATTAAGGAACAAAAATTGCATTGTCCACAAGGTGTTGTACCATAACTAAAGCTCGGGTATATACCCTTGTTTGGTGGATAACAAAGCAGTCTTTTAAGATTCTTCTTATTCCTGTAGGTAAAAGATGGGGAATCACCTACAATCTTTGTCAGTATGTCATCAGTATGTAGTATGTTCCAATTTTTGGAGATAA
>NC_056728.1:235351896-235456896 GCF_019279795.1 Protopterus annectens | reverse complement strand
AGCAGGATGTAGGTGTACATGGAACAGTAGGTTGTGCAAGTGTGATAATACATGGGTTGACAAAACGTACGACATGTGTCCCGAGACGGGGAGAGTGGGCAATGTGTAGGGGTGTGCTCATACCCCAGCTGCGCTCGCAGTAAGTATTTGTCACGACTGCTGTAGAGGGGTGCCAGGTAGGTGGACTATGGGTATGCATTAATGGGCTTAAGTGTGCAGGTGCTGGTTGGCAGAGATGTAGTAGGCCCGCCCAGTGGAAGTCATTAATATTCCTATGTGGGCATAGCATACGCCTACACCTCCCAAACCTGAAGAGCACATCTACTGGATAGTCTGTAAACCATCGGGGGAATACATAGAGACCAAATCAGTGCCGTGTACCGGATTAGCATGGACATCCATAGTTATGTATCAGAATGTAACAAAGTCCAACTAAACACTTCCAGAACTAGTGATATTAGATGAACAGGTGGCGGAATACAGGTAATGACAGATGACAACATGTATGAGTCATAAACAGCATGTACCTTGACAAACATGAATGAATACATATGCTCTGTGACTGTGAATGTGTCTGGTTAATAGAACCAATCATCTAAATGTGTCCCACAGGGTGTTATGCATTGTTCCTGATACAGTGTTCATTCACACCCATTGGTATGTGAGTTCTGCTACTGATGGAAAGTGCATAATTTGCTGACCACCTTAGGTAGATGATAGCATAATAGAAGAGGTTCAACACCCATACGCCTGCGAGGGACACACCCGTCTGGGCAGTTGTGTCCTGCAAAATGACAGTTATGGCACATGGCTTGTGAGTTCGGGAATGGAGGCTATATAGTGTGTGTAGTGGGGTCAGACATCAATTTGTTGTATCAATAACAGCTACATGTAATAGGAAACAGTATTATCAATTACAATGCTACATGAATAACCTTAATGTATGCAAACCGTGGAAGTCGTCCGTTTACTACTGGCTGTGGGTATGTGTTGCCTTGACACATGTGATAGCTCTACATATAGTGCCTATAGGGCCGCCACCATTCTGAATGGCCAAAGTGGAACCTGCTCTGTAGAAATGTCAGACGTACCAGGGCAGAACATACCTACAGCCATGCATAGTACAGAAATATACATATCAGAACAAATTAAAGTGTAGTCTAGCAGCAGTAAAGTTGCTTATGCTACTACATATGACATATCGACATGTCAGGTATACAAGACCTGTAACAAGCAACCAGTACAGACACGTACAACATGAGAATGTCCCCTAATCAGGACAGTTGCAATGGCTAGAGTATTGTCCATACCACTCAACTGTCCCTGAATGTCAGGTACGTCCCTGAGTTTGACTGAAAGTTTAACTCTGTCCATCTTAATCCCTCCTAAAATTAGTGGCTGTTGAAGGAAAGGTGGTGAATTACACTTACTGACTAATGACAATAAGTAAGAGTTATAAACAACTGTTACTTCAGAATATGTGTATTAAGTCATATGCTCTGATTCTGTCAATGTTTCAAGTTAATAGCACTACTTTTATAAAAGTGTCCCTGATTTTTCTTGACCTGTCCCTGATTCTGTAGAAATGTGTCCCCGATTGGTGGAGAGTTCTGGTATTGTCACATGAGATATGCGTGATGAGGGACTGTCCCATGCAAAGTGGGAATGTCACTCCTATAATCTCCCGTCGTGCAATTTGAAAGGTGGACAATGTGCAGTAGGTATGTGGTAGCATGACTCGGCGGACAGCTGCGTTAACAAACTCAAGTCACATGTCAGAATTGCAGAGTATCGGTTCCCATGTATCAGGCAGATGGGAGCAGATCGTATGAGGAACACGCATATAATATGATTACGTCACTGGACAGGCCGCCGAGTCCGTACAGTCAAACGCCTGCCGTCGCAAAATGGTTACACATACCCGATACTGTAGTCATGTAGTCTGATGTAATACACATCACAAGGGATCGCACACACCCAGCGTGAGTGACAAATGTAAGCGAAAATGTCGGTGAGTGAGCGGCTGTAAGCGTGTTTGTCTACCAGTATGCCAGTAGTGCACTGTCAAAGAAATGTGGAATCTAAACGTGTATAAGGTGCTGTGACCAGAGGCCAGCAGTGCTGAACACTGCGCAAACCCATGCACAACTGCTCCCACCTGCTGGAATGTGCCTTACCCAGTCTGTTTCCAAAGGCGTCGGCCTGTCCGCAAACAAAGAACCGCCCTATACACGTGATGGTAGTAGTACCCTGTGCACATAGCTCATGTGAATTAACAATAGACCATGGCATATGTACAGACAATAGACCACACACACACCATACAGCGCAGACATCCAACAGTATAGCAATGTACTGGCAGATATGTCCGGACCACTGGTGTATGCATGCCTGGCCGTCCTGTGTTTCAGTGTGTGAGCATGCCCAGTATGACTGTTACGCATGTTATCGACCGACATTACCGTCATGTGTGTGAGCATGCCAAGTATGGTCAACTGTATTGCATGTGTCACATGTCCAGATAGTACTGTGTTGCTGACCCCTCTGTTCTACACACACAGGTGTCATGCTGTGTCTGCAGGGTAGCTAATGGTCATGTGGCATTGACAGTTGCTACATGTCTGCATAGCGTGGGGGGACATCCAACCACAACCACAGTCCTACACAGCACCGTGGGTGGAGCACATGACTCTCACATGTGTAGGTTTGACGGGGGGGCACAGCCAACAGTTGTACACATCTGCCGCTACTGTACTGGTATGCCGGGTACTCCATGTCAATGTGTGGACCTACCTAAATTGCTGGTTGGAGGGATACCAGGGTACGTCAGTTCCCAGCTTTAATTACCAGCACAGTGGTGTTGGACGTCCTAGCTTACACAACCTACATCAAACTGCCTGGCCTGCTGTCGTCTTAGTGCGTCTTAGGTGGTTGGGGTCATTCACTGGGCATATCCATAGGCCATCGTATATCATTTGTCTGTATTGGTCCACATCTGTCCAGCTGCATGGAACATGTGTGGGCTGTATGGACACACATGATGGTCAGCCCATAATTTGCAGTGGGTTAGGATACCCTGTGTACTACAGGCTACCATTGTGACCCCCGTATGTGCTACAGAGGTCATGGTGCCACTATGGATGTGTACTGTCTGCTGCCCTAACATTTGTCCACCACAGTCACTTGTATGCTCACATACATACCATAGCAATGGATAACTACACATTCTAATACAACTGCCACTTGTTAGGTCAATAGACAAAGCCTGGGTGTGTTCCGGACTTGAGGACGGTGCTGGAGTGCTGCCTATGTCGGATGCACACAGTGCACCTCCTATACATGGCCGAGCACAGGTACTGTCATGTTTGGCATCCATTGTACTGTGTGCGGGTCAGAGAGGGGAAATCCGTGGGTACCTACTGTGTCAGTGCATATGCCTTGTGTTGCCTCTTTGCCAAGGGCAGGTCATACTGTGCACGGGCTTTCGCCGACTGTGCCCTGCTCAGGTAGTTCCTTCACCAAGTCACACTGTGCCTGTACAGGCCTTGGCAGTGGTATTGGGCTGTGTGGCCCTGCCCCATGCTGTTCCTGCTGCAACTGTTACTGCAGGATAAGATTGTGTAGCATAGCAAATACCATAACAACTTGTATGCATCTAGCTTGTGAATACTGCAGAGCTCCAACGGATGTGTCCAGATACCAGAACTGTGAACTGAGCATCCCAAACACATGCACAAGTATATGTCTTGCCTGTGCATCCGCCTCAGTATGGTGCGAGTGTTCAGGTGTGTGTGCATTGCTGATGGGTGTCATCAGCCATGTCACCAGTGTTTACCCAGCATCCCCCACTAGGAGACTGTAGGGGATGTCCATATTGGCATTGGTGTGCTACAGCTGTGTCAGAAGCCATATATCGGACACATCATAGCTTCCAGGGCAGACAGCACACACATTCAAGTCTCATGCCCTGGCCATCGCATATGGCCTAGCTGTTGGAGGGTATGCCCCTGCAGTGACTGTAGGCCCTACCCCGCTCACTGGGTGGTGCTACGATGTGTATGTGTGTGCAGGCTATAGCACCCAGTACCCCAGGGTAGTCATCCATGTGGTTGAACAGATGCATATTGCTGGTCTACTAATCACGTGTGTTGAGGACATGTATGTGCTCACTAGCATGTGTTGACATGGTGTCTGTGAACTGGTGCAATACTCTGGATGCAGATGCCTGTGAGATACCCATGATATCCCCAGTTGTGCTGTGTGAGGTACCTGTGGCTAGTACACCTAGGCCAACACATACCATGGCATCCACTGTGATGTGTTTCCCTTAGCCTGTTTGATGTGTCAGGTGTGGCAGGCACAGGTCAACAAGCTGTTGTAGGAGGTCTCTGTCCACCCCATAGTGCTCCACCATCCCAAGCCCATGTAGCCCCTAGTAAGTCACCCTCGGTCTATAAAGTCTTATGTCACCCCAGTAAGGGTTGTTTGGCAGCATACACATCCTCACTGCCCCAACCTCCTGCACATGTTGGTATATGTTGCCTGCTGCAGCCCATCTCATTTGGTTGGACTGTGTTGTAAAATGTCCCTGCAGGTATACACCGGTGGTGTAGAGTGTGGATGAAACCTGTGTGTATGCTGCTTGCTCGCATTAACGTACTGTTCATGTGCGGGCTGACCATGTCATCTGCTGATTGTGCTGATCAACACCTGTTTGTGCAGCCTGTACACCCTGACTACCCCACCACTGTTGTCATCCCTGCCAATGTCACCAGGCAGGTATAGACACACCCCTAGCTTAGGTGTGCTAAGGCAGGAGCACTCCCGAGGCACAGTTCTGCAATGTACGTACAGTATGCCTGACCCCCCTCCCATGCTGTCAACTATATTCGAGACCTGCACCCGGCTAACTACACACATACACTCCAGGGACCAGCAGCACACCCTGGTGATAAATGTGATACACTATAGTCAATCTTATCTGCATAGTATAGTCTTCTAATGAATAGTTATATGACCCATACCGAACCTCCAAATTAATAACCACTGCTCAGTGTCGCTCAGATACGTAAACAACTGGCAACAGGTGCCTTACTATCACCATATTCGATGTCCCATGGTCTTCCCAGCAACAAAATAACCAGTGTCTACACGACTACAACCCGTGGCCCTGCACACTACAGACAATGTGCATTACCACCATGCCATGGCAGATATACATAGATCCCAGGTTATCACGTACAGATCATCCGGCACAAACATTCAATAGTGCTGATGTCCCCAGACATATATGTTCACATCTATGTCCACCTCTACATCTACATATATCATATATATTATTTGTATACATATATACATAGACATATATATATATATATATATATATATATATATATATATATATATATATATATATACACACATATACATGTACACACATATGTAGATATGGCATTTATATCACAACAGCAGACCACATGACAGCAATGCATTAGACAGGAATGAAAAGGAAACTACATGTGCCACCTGCATCATGTAGTGTTGTTATTATCAAGGCACGTGTGTTATGTTGCATCACACGGGTCAGACCGTATCAAGGGTAAGAGTAGGGCTGCTGACAGTTACTCACCAGATCTATTGGCGAATGTATGTGTTGACAACCCAGTGTCTTGGGCAGAATATGTGGGCTGTGGACAGTATATAGGTCAGCAACAAAACACACTGAACACATCCCACAGCTAGCCACCCACAGATACCAACACATACAGTATAACTGCCAAACACACACACCTGCCATGCCTTGGAATCGAGCACCTACTGTCTAGTCTACCACACTACAGCATTATGCAGTAACAGAACACGCTACCGAGTTCCAGCATCACCGCACTCCCACAGGCATACATCTAGGTGGATGACATCATCCGCAAAGCAAAGATGCCGATGGAAATGTATGGGGAGTGAGCCGTCTAAAAGCATTACCCTATCCCCAGGCAGCTGGAAACACACACACACACACACACACACACACACACACACACACACACACTTGGCAGGGCTGGGAGTCGAACATACACCTAACTACCTTATCACACTACAGCATTACACAGTTACAGAACGCGCTATCGTGATTACTGGAACACAGCACTCCCAGAGGCATACTTCTAGGTGGATGACATCATCCGCAAAGGCAAAGACGCCGATAGGGAATGTATGTGGAGTGAGCCGTCTAAAAGCATTACTCTGTCTCCAGGCAGCTGAAAACACACACACACAGGCTCACACTTGGCAGGGCTGGGAGTCGAACATACACCTAACTACCTTATCACACTACAGCATTACGCAGTTACAGAACGCGCTACCGAGATTACTGGAACACAGCACTTCCAGAGGCATACTTCTAGGTGGATGACATCATCCGCAAAGGCAAAGATGCCGATAGGGAATGTATAGAGAGTGAGCAGTCTAAAAGCATATTACTGTCCCAAGGTAGATGTAGACAAACACACGGCAGTGGCATGAGTGGGACAACTGCCTATCTATGGAGCACTATTACAACACTACATAGATACGAGACGCGCCACAGACAGTACACCTTTCAAGACAGTTAACCAGTGTGTTCAATGTAGGCATCCATCCTGACGTGGGGTATGGACATTTGTTGCCTGGATGACCACCATCGCTATACAGGATGTCAATGGCCATGCCCATACACAGAGGCACATCACTGACACAAGGTGTCACTGGGCATGCTCACACACTTAGTATCACATGTCCGTTTGGAATGTACTGTGTGTCCATCTACACAACGGCGTACTGGGCATGCTCACACACTTAGTAGAAGTGAAGGGCTATCTTGCATGCACACGGATTCTAAACACGGAAGGGCACAGTTTGGAATGTACTGTGTGTACATCTACACAACGGCGTACTGAGAATGCTCACACACTTAGCAGTAGCAAAGGGCTGTCTTGCATGCCCACGGATTCTAAACATGGAAGGGCACAGTATAGTGTTACTGTCCCCATGTACATAAAGGCCACTCACATGTACTGACCAGTACACACTCAAGAGTCATAACAGATGTCTCAGGTGCAGATCACAGAGGTAAATGCCGCATTCTACTATGTAGCCCTCAGACATCACCGTGTCCTTGGACCAGCAACACACATCCATACATTACCACAACACCGTGTGACACATGACCAGTGGACTGTACATAGGTCTACAGCAACTGTGCAGATGACACATGTACTGATAGGGTTCCATCATGTGCTATGCAATGCAATGATACCACTGTACATAACCAGGTCGGCTCTACACATAACAGGGGCCCTGGGTCTTACACAGCTGTGACAGATGACTGTCGCTGTACACCAAAGAACACACATGTTTGGATACGACATACATGTAATCGCAGTGGATATGTGCATGGACCACACACACACACACACACACACACACACACACACACACAAAACACATATGTACATAGCATAGCTTTTGCTGTCCTCCGTGCAGACAAGTGGCTACAGCAATCACACGCATGCACATGGAGGGTAGGTCCATGGCTGTTGAATGCTAACAGTACATGAGGTAGCAATGTTGACCAAGGAAACATTCCCTCTGTACTAGTTACCCATGACACCCATCATATCATACAACAGTCCATGTGTTATGTATGTCATCACACATGTCCACCAATTGCAATGCATACAAACATGGCTACATGACAGGCATGTAGGACCAACACACATGTACATGTAGTGGTGTGCATGCAGCTACCATGCATGTGCAGTAGCTGATGTATGTAATTCCTCTGTGCCTAACTACAACATGCAGTTGCAATGCAGCCCCATCATTGACACCTGTATATGGTGAAATACTGACAGTACGGTAGGATGTACATCAGGAATGGATGGATGTGTGTACATAAAGTGGTGATCCACCTTTGCAGATGGATGTTTGCCGGGGACGGCTCACAATTGTGTCACAAGCCATCCTACCATTACATGTGCAAACAGTACGCTATGTTACTGTTACTTGATGGTGAAGACATAAAACCTACACAGCGGTCGGGTGTTACTGACTGTAAGTCACTTGACACCTGCAACACTTACATCCTCCCATGTGCATATAGCAGCACAACTGCCGAAGGTAGCGCTGGTACACATATTGCGGCCAATACTGCTGCATGTCTGTCAGACGTATCATCATATAGCAGGTGTATCATTCACAGTACTGCCATGTGTGTTTGCTTGTGTGACCATATATGCCACATATGGTGGGGAATACATCCCAATTGTTACACACCCCTGTACACTGTTGTAGAGATCTGTACATACTGCAGTGTGGAAAGCATGACATAGGCAGGGGTGGTGTGTGTATCACACACGTCAGCTATCCGTATGTGATTGATATTTGTGGACTCCACAGTGTGTGTGTGTGTGTGTGTGTGTGTGTGTGTGTGTGTGTGTGTGTGTGTGTGTGTGTATGTATGTATATCTGTCTGGTGCATGGAGTGAGGGTGTATGCTACCATACAGAACAGACAGGATCCCTAACCCTTCATGGTGATGCAGTCTACTACCCTGTTGATGCCATCGGTCTCAGCCTTACTGGCTACCTGTACATGTTCATTCTCTGTGTCGCGTTGTGTGGGTGCACAGTACTGTGAGGGTGATTACCACATAGGCAGGGGTCCTCACCTCAACACTATCGAGTGTGCATTATATTGTTGTTGACCCCATGAGTGTGGGCATGTTACTGTGTGTTTCTGTGTATGTCTGTGTGTGTTCTCATCCTGTAATGTGACAGGGTATTACTGCTACACAGTGAGGCCTCATGCTATCAAGTGGCCTCTAACGTTATCAATGGCCAGACTGCTGTGTAAACCCCCCACACCATGTCAACATACCTGTGATGTGACCTGGTATGGATGTCACGTCTCTAGCCACTGTAGCCTATTAAACAGCCCACATGCTTCTTGATCAGTAGATGTGTGGACATCTGTGGTATGGTAGCCTTTCTAACAGTCAGGTTGAGGCTACGTATAGCATGCTGGTATTGCCATACATGCCTGTGAGTACTCCACATTTACACATGGGAAACTGCAAACACTGCTACTTGTTGGCACATGCAAGTAGACCATAAGGAGGGAACCAGGGCATCATTACCAACATGCTGTTACTGTTGTTACCAAGACACATACTGTGAATATATAGCAATGCATTATAAACCTGTACTACATGGTATGTCTGGTGCGTGTCAACAGTACACAACTAATGTAATATACACTTCTCCCACTATTCTGTTCACCCTGTGCATCAGACCATTTGAGCATGTCCCTGCACTGATGTTGTGGATGACAGGGATGCGGCACAGGCATCATCATATGCACAGGGTGATAATGTTTGCCAGGGGCATAGGCTGCACCAGTGAATGACATCATGTGTGTGGGTAAGAGCCGGTGATCTGATTGGACATGTGTGGTCGTTATGCATGTGGGTGTTGCAGTGCCCTACAGATGTTTTTGCTGTATGCGTGTATGAGTGCACACAGTTCTGCCTTTTGTCAGGCCTACACAGGGGTATTATTGACAGCTCCTGATTGTACAGACCAAGATGTACAGCTCACTGTGTCCGGCCACGGCCATGTAACCTGTGCCTGCCAGGGATTGCACGGGCACTACCAGGCGGAGGTACAGATTGGCTACTGTCCGATGACACATGCCCACTGGAACCGTGTCCCCGCTGGGAACGTCCAGAGCCACGTCCACGTGGCCTGCTGTGTCCTGGTGTGGACAGCGCAGCACCAGCTGCACTGCTATTGCTACTGGCACTATGGGAGCGGGCATGTGAGGTGGCTCATTCACGTTAACCTGCACTAGATGGTATAGCTGGCCTACGTCCACGTGGCCTATGCCTCACTCCTACCAGATGTTCCAGCACAGACAGCTCACGCTGACAGATTGCCATGCCACAGTCAAGGATTCCAACCATGTCACCCAATCACCTGTCCAGAACATCAGCAATCTGCTGTTGAGCATTTGCCAATGCCTGGATGTTGTCGTTTAGAGTACGGATAGCAGCCCTCTGAAGCCTCTGCCCTTCTCTGTTCTGCCATTCAGCACATGCCTGTGCCGCCATTACAGTCTGGAACATGCGTCTGATGACACCAGCTGCTGCGCTCTGTCCTGCAGGTGCATGTCTGCCAGAGGTCCTCCTACGAGCAGCACTGGCCACATGCCTGTGTGGCACATCTGCAGTCATTACACTGACACCATGGTGTGGAGACACACCTTCTGTAGCCACCACATGTTCCTGTTCCAAGCTAACACACGCTGACTGTCCTTCCTCTATGGCCACTGGTGATGGGGTATGTGTTGGCATGAAAACTGTGTGCGGGGAAGAGGGGGACATAGCAGGGATGGCAACCATTGGCACAGATTCAGCCCCTGACAACCCTGCCTGTACCTCATGCATATGTTCATCACTGCTAGTATCTGTGGGGACACTAACATCAGACGGACCGCAGGAGGGTAACGCACCTACATCACCTGTGAATGCAAACAAAGACTCTACATTACAATAGACACACACACACACACACACACACACACACACACACACACACACACACACACACACACACACACAGACACACCATGCATGTGATTTGACAGACAGCATGCATGTGATACAGCAGACGGCATGCAGCTCAGACATTAATAGTGGTAGTTAGCATACCTCCCTGGGTTGCACACAACAGCAAGCAGGTGTCATATCAGTAGCCATGCAGTTCACACAATCATGGTAGTAAGCATGCATCCCTGTGATACACCATGTGGACCAGCACAGGTTAACAGTACACATGGCTGAAGTGACCTTGACATGTAATCTGCTGACGTGTGCATTGACATGCATACATGTCTGACACAATGGTGTCCTGACACATGTACAGCGTTGTAATGGGTATCACATTGCAATGTTGACTGTATGCCCTACAGATAGAATGCACATTTAGCAAATGTGCATGAGCATGGAAGGGTAGTGTGAGGTGTCCGCATTGCTATACAGTGTGAAGTACAGACACTGTGCCATTGCATGGCATCATGAGGCATCTATATTGCTATACAGTGTGTAATATGCACACATTGCATAGCCATAACTGCGTGCATACACACGACATAACTGTGGATTGTGACCCATGTTGCTGAGGTGTATACACACCAAACCATGCTGTGACATGTGACAGGTCACTGGAAGACCTACAGATGACACCCCTGCACAACTACTACAGAGTCTTAGCTGCCTGGCAACCATGTCCACACATGGCAGACTTGTCAATACACTATGTCCCACATGACATTTATGTACCAAACACACAAGGTGCACAGCTGACGGTGATGTCCTACAGCAGCAAGGGAAATGTACGGTATCTGTGGCTTGATGTGGTGTCAATGTCTGTGGAAGCTGTACAGGTGACATCTGTCATGCTATGACACAGTCGTGATGTTCAACACATCTTATATGGTCGACTTATGTGACACCTCCACTAGCTGTGCACAGGCTTTTAGGATGTCCAGTGTACCACATCAATGGTATAATCAGTCAACTAAGGCTATAGTTGGACCATGTGTGGAAAATGTGCAACAGGGTGTATACACATCACATCTACTGTGTGGCTACATGTCTCTGGCCATCCTCCATGGCCATGTGTGAACATGTGTTGGCCAAACGTTTGTGATGGCCATCTATCTCACATGTCTGTGTAGTCCCATATGACATACACCCATAGATGTCAGATATGTCACCATCCACAGGGCTATGCAGACAATGGGTTGTATGTTTGGTATGTGGGGTATGTATTATGGGATAGTGTGACAATATTGCAGCCAGAACACTACATGTCTGGGACATGTCAGATGGCACATCACAATGTGTGCACCCATTGCAGGGGCATATAACACAATGGTGACTCCTGTGGGCTGCCCATATCCCAGCTCACTGTGTGGTACTGTTTGCATACCACACATGTGTTGTTCCAATGTATAGTACATATGCCTATATTGAACAACACCTCCACCGTTGTATGCACAGCTGTCCACACATGTAGCAATGACAGATACTGTGGTTTCATGTCGGTGTTTCATTTCATTTGTATATATTGCACATGAGTAGCCAGTGTGAATGATGGGAGATGCGACCTGTATATCGTGACTGGACCATACATCATGTGTACATGTGTTAACTGGCCACATGGCAAATAGATATATGCATTAACATGCCTGATACTGATGACAGTCTCACCTGCAAAGGACTGATGTCTGTGCGGCACGCCAGAGGGACCTGTATAGGGGTGACACAGCAGTTTGAACATTATCCATTACTGTATGACAGCCACAGGGTGCACTGTGCATGTTAACACATTCGCCTGTACAATAACATATAGTATGCACATGTGTGCATACACAGGGTAGCATACTGTAGTATGCAGCATGTGTGTAAACATACCTTGCATATGATGTTACATTATATATTGTACAGTGACACATGCAACTAAATGGGATATAATAGTCATATTTGCAGTAGTGACTTACCAGGCAACTCCAGGCTCATTGGTTGGGAGACACCCACCTCCACGATGGCAGCTGGTGTTTGTGTATGCTGTTCTGAGGGTGTCCCCAGGCTGGCCAGTAGCTCCACGGTGGGTGTGAGTGGGGGCTGTGTTGGTAGCCCACCACCTGTTCCACCTTGTTCCCTGGCAACTGCAGTGGCACGCTGTTTCGCATGTCGTATCAAGTCCGTGCAGTGTCTGTGCACCTGCTGGTAGGTGCGGTTATGGCCACCCACATCATTAACCCTCCTGCGAAGGTCCTGCCACAGGTCGTCACGCTGCTGGGCATGCTGTGGCACATGGCTGAACAACACCTCGTAGTTTTCATGGAGGTACGGGATGAGGACAGCATCCTCCTGGCGGCTGTACGCTGGCAGGCGTGAACGAGGCATTATCTGGAAGACATAATGATGGTGACAGGTGACAGTATCACAAAGATGCACATATATTTGTATTAAATCTAGTACATCTGCACAGTTATCTTTGAAAATCATCATGACACTGACACGACTGACATGTTTGTGTCACACACATGTAACACCCGTTATGCATTGGATATCATCACCATATATGTGTGTCACCTCATTACATTGTTCATACTCCATGTGAATGCTGTCTTGATGTGGGCATGTTTGTTTGCCTGTACTGGTGTTCTTACCTATCAGCACATGCCTGGATGTGTCCATAGTGATGCTGTTGACCTTGATGCTGTGTATATGTCACATATCAACACATACACTGCCTTAATGGACATGAGCAGTGACAATGCACACATATGCACGGAACCTTTACATGCATGTGTTTTGCCATATACATTTACACGGCACTGTACAGCAGTTCAACATCCTGCCATGGATTGCCTGTGTTGCACATGTGATAGACATGGGACAATGGCTAGCCGGACATCATTCGCAGGGATGGTTATCAACTATAGCATGTACGGGCAAGGTTTCCTAGCTGTATCCGACAGCCATTTTGCCACCGTGAGGTGCATCAGTGCCACATTACTGATCCAGACAGTTAATAATACATCTACCATGCGGTCATCACACCATGTATGACAGAGATGACATGTGCAACTTTGATGGACATGGTTGCATGGTATGGTGGGAGTATGTAACATGTATGGCACAGGGATCTGCCCAGCATGTGGCGATCCTTGTCGTAGGACGGTGGCTGTCCATGATGTATGTCTTTCAGATCAGGATATGTACATGTAGCATGTCCAACAGCACAGTGTAGCACATGTCTTTATGCAAGGTTGCCAGCATGCTGCATAGTGGAGGTGAGGATTGTGAAGGCTGGTATCACCCATCCACGCATGGCCAATACCCCTTAAAGGTAATATGTGATCCGATATTGGTCACCCGAGTGCTGAGTATGCCTGTCCAATGATCTCCATGCTCATGGATGGCACCCTGTCATGACATGGGTGCCTCGTATGACTACCTAATAGGCCTGGAGACATCACCAACTCAGGGAGGTGAACTGCACAGCACCATCCCTTACACAGTGTCCATAATGTTGACCACTGCCTAGGTGGTAGTTAAGGGGTACAGGGTTATTCACCTAGCGGTGACAATGCTATTATCAGCTGTCAGATTGTGCACATATGTCACACACCTCACCCACAAAGCCCATTCTGTATGTTGTCCACAACACTGAGACAGCTATTGCTCCTAGGTCATGGCCATTCACATTCTTACATACACATATGCCTCCCATTTGTCTGTGTGGTATGGGTTACAATGAGGGGGGAGTACAAAACATTAACCCTGTTTTACTGTAGCTGCCACTGGTGTGATATGCACATGTCACTCTGACACCTTTTGTAGTGTTGATTCTGTCAACAGGCCACTGGTAGAACACTCCTGTGACATACAAAGGTACATCTAGTATACTCAGTGTAGCTGGAACACGGTATGGGTGATGATGTCCTATGACCTGTCACAGGTATGCTATGCAGTGTGAAATCATCCGTACTGTCATCTACTTCTGTACTGCTAACATCTACGTTGATAAAGGTTCATAGACTTGCAGACCATACTCAGCAGGGTAATAGTGCAGTGCCTCCAATTATGACTGTCGTCTCCACTTGTGGGTTGCAGTGGGTTGATATTATCCAACACCCTATCTGTATTGCATATTCATGCTCAGCATTTGTTCAGAACTTGTGAGCACTTCATGAGCTACTAATTACTATAGCACCCATTCCAACTCATTTCTTACAAGTACACTGTCTGTCCTTACATTTCCAGCTTGCTTACAGTACAACAGCTGTTGTATACACGTAACTCACATATCTTGTGAGACATGGTTGAATATACAGGAATGTCCAACTGTCATGTACCAATGCTATTGCCTGTCTATATGATGAATATGGCGAACATGTGGCAATAGAGCAATTGTCTCATGTACACAGTCAATGCTCACTTCCCAACATACGACACTACAGCCTGTGGGAGATGGACATATGTAGCCATGCTGGGGGTAATGCTCTCACCAACCCAGACTGAACCTGACATTCATGTGGGGACGTGTAACATTTGCAACACACCCCACTCATCACATAGTCTTACAAGTCTCCACCACCACAGGCCATGCATAGTATGAGTATGACATTTGCAGAACCTCTCCATACTCTGTGTAGGCACCAGAGGCAGCCCCCATCACCAAACACAACAACAATTACTTATAGCCCACAGACTCATGTGTGCCCATCAAATACAGCCAATAGGGTGGTATAACATACCCAACACACCAGTCATAGGTGACTCTGTAGGCGGTCACACTGATGTCCCACTCAGCAGGCTACACAAGGCGATAGTCACTTACATCTAGCTGTCGGGTAACTGGTTCTGCAACATAACCTATGCACCCATGCCACACCTCACCAGGTACAATTTGACTGTCATTCTCCATATTAGTGTGACTGCCCTGAGATGTAACTTCCCAGACTACATGTGCAGGGACATTCAATAGCTCTCCGGTCTTGTAGCCCAGAAGGTACTGGCCAGGCCCTGGGGAGCATTCTGCATTCATCCAGACTAGATACCACTGTACAACGACTGACTGTTTCACTTCAACAGTTGCCTATGCTTCTGCTGTCATTCCACAGGCATCCAGTATCTGTCCACTTTGAATGACATGGTCAACAAAACACGATGCTTTGGCACAGATGACCTGCACCTGTCAGCCCTGGGAGTACAGATAACATGTAAGGCTCTTGCTGCTCCTATACTGCCTGTCTTGCACAGTTTCCAATAACATTCACCACCAGAACAGGAACAGGCAAGCAAAACATGGGGTCATGTGACTCAATGCTTGACATCATCTCTGACGCATGCAGGCAAAGCACTCCTTATAATGGACCACTTCAATATCTCTGCAGTGACTGGGACCTGCCTCTAGGCTCCGCAGAGCACACACCTGCACTGACAGGTTATACGCAGACCACACCTTTCAGTCATGTAACCTGGACCGGAACACCCATGGCTGAGGTGTGTCTATATTTCACTATGTTGTACACACCTCCTGGCTGGTTACTTAGCACAATGCATCAGAGGTGATCCACGTGCAACTAACTGTGGCCAGAACTGCTATACACTTTGTAACATGCTACGGATTCAACAACATACCCCACGGTTACTGGCCCTCATTTCTTGGTGTACTGGACAGTAGGGTTCAGACAGGTACTACTGATGTGCGACTGACACTACCCCACACTTAACTGGGATAGCTACTCATGTACCGACACATTAGGCCAACGCTGTCTGGGATTCATAACCTCCACTCAGCTGGATCAACCCATACACACCAACACCAAGACCAATAATATCCTAGACATGGACATTACCAACATGTCACTGGTGTTCCACACCTGTGGTTATCCCCTCGCTGGTAATTTCCGAACATATGCTAATCACCCTTGTTATCCACATCCCGGCACCACACCCTTCACGGCATACACAGTACAAGATTAGTACAACGCCTACTACAGACGTCTTATGACAGCAGTAGTAAACGTCATGACACCCGTGCAGATGGACAATGCACATACAAATGCTGAAACATACCCCAGTGCATTTCATTAACACTTACACGACTGCATGGATCATGCTATTCCAAACAGAGCCATGATGGTACCCACCAGATAACGGACGCCACTCTGGGGGTCCATTTCCATGGACATAATGTACAACAAAAGGTGGAGGCTGTTGCAAAGTAGAGTACAATCCCATGGGTGGGGTAGCTCACTGGTCAGCCTCAGTAGGGCTTCGGGATCCCTTATCACATCCTCCAAACCTAGCTACGTAAACATTACTGCGACACATTCCAGGGTGTACCACAAAGCATTATGGAGGTATGTCAGTAGTCAATGGCAATACCCACATCTACTCTGACGGTTACTCAGGAACATTACAGAACCGAGTGATGTAGGCAACATCCTGGCGGATGGGTTCAATGCTAACTTTACACCCTCTCACTTCCTACAGGGCCATAATCCATGCAGGAACATTGCGGGGTCCCTGTGGTCACAACTACACAGTTCCAACCTGCACTCTCTAAGGCCTGGAACACAGACTCCATGTGACCGTCCAATATCACAGGCTGTGATTTACACAAACCTCAGAATGACATGTCTCCCCACTTGGCCACCAGATTCTCTAATAGCCTTGTATCAGACATTGTGGCCCCTGAATGGCACACAGCAACAGTTATCACACTCCACACAGGTGGCGCCACAATGAACCAGAGGGACTATTGCCCTATACGCCTGACTGGACTGTTCTGCAAGGCTATGGGGCACATCATCATGGAAGTCATTCACAGAGACATTGGTGGGCTCCAGACCTTTGATGCCACCCAGGTTGGACTTGTTAGGGCCAGACCATGGCTCCTACACCTGGTGGACTCCTTTGGTACAGTTACCAGGGTAGTTGATGATGGTAAGGGGGTCCACACAGCCTACATTGTCCTCTCATTGGCTTTCAGCACCGTTCTCCATTCTGGTATTGACAACATACACATCCACCTGCACATCGACCCCTACATCTCAGGATGTTATGCAAAGTGTCTCACGGACAGGACCTACACAATGAGGGTAGCATACCGTAGTACCTACTGTATTTCAGTTACACTTGGCATACCACAGTCCTCAGTCATAGGGCCCCTTATGTTCGGTATATGCCTCCCTGAGGTACAGGCTAGCACAGAGGGACTTTCCCTGACTAGGTTTCCAGACAACTGCATACAAAGCACCATGACTGATCCACCAGCTGATACAGACTCCCTTCATAAGGGTGTCACTGTGACGGATACCTGATGTCGATAACATGGCCTCAAGCTGCATGACACATGGTGCATGAACATCCCCTTTGGATTACACCAATCACCCACTATCACATAGGTGGTAGTCCCCTACATACATGTGACATTATATGGGATCTTAGTACACATGTATGTAGCACCTACTCCTTTGATAACCATACTGCCAATGTGGCGTAGATATCCTTCTACGTGGCCACCCTTATCTGTACTGGGTTTGTAGCTGGAACAAAGGCACCCATTGTACCTCTAAACTCCTGATGTATACACACATTCAAGGGTACAACACCCAGTTTAGGGTGTACCTTACAGAACAGCAATGGCTTTACATACCACAACATTAACACACCATAAGGATTATTGAGCTGCGAAGGTTGACGTATGCGGCAGAACTACGGACACCATGACTGTACACATTTGCATACTGCATACTCAGGGGTGACCTCTGCTGAACATACAGGGCCCATGTCCACAACAATGTTCATGGATATACTCCATATAAACAACATAAGCAAAAGCCACTGAGAGTAACGTGCTCATGGATATGTGCACAAACACAACGATGAGTGGGATGTTCTTGAGGGTTACATTCCCAAACCAGACACTCACCATGCTTTGGAACATGATTCCTATGTACATCATGCAGGGACACTCAGTAGCACTGTTTATGAGATACCTCACTTGGTGGATGGGAGACACACATGTACACCAGGAATCACTGCAGTGGCTGTACTGTGCAGAGGTGCAGGTAACACATGGCTCTGCTGTTCACAGACAGGACACTACCCTAGAGAGGTGCCGCCGGTGTAAACACTGTAGTTGGGCTTACACATCGACTTGCCAGACAGCATAGTACCTCACTATGAACCTGTGAAGCTATTAAATGTCCTTTGTGCATGGTTAATTGATTAGCTCTTCCATTTCGATTAGCTATCATGCTGTTACAGTGTCCTGTCACTACAAGCCATATGTATCCTGTTATTGTGTATTGTACATGCCAATAGACGATACCTTTTGTTTGCATGATATAACTGTTATGCTGTGTAGAATATCTGACATATCTACCTACAATACTGTACATTACACATATTTTACATATTATCCCATAATGCATAAAGCATACTTGCACAGTAGGACCACCTTAGGCATGTTATTTTCGTTATATGCCCATACACATGCCTACTGTGACAGTATATCAACATATACTATCCCCTGCTATGGCACGTACTTGTTGGACATACCCTACCACTGACGGCGGGTGGTGTGGAATTGTTCTGTTTGAAGCCCTCATGTAGCATCCCCTTGTGGTGTCTGTGATGTTTACCTTGTGGCCTACAGCAGGACACACATTTTCAACAAGCATTACTATGCTCAGCAAGACATCACTACATAATACCTTTTCCCACTTTATGCATTGCGGACACTTTTAATTAATACAAAACAGGCTATACATACACTAACATACTGAGTGTTCTACATACCTTGTCAGCGTTCCAAACTTTCGTAAATATCTCTCTTACACCTTTACTGTTTAAACGGTTCTGTGGTATGAGCATACGGTTTGAATGTCTGGCAAGTCATCCTTATATACGTCGATACCTGTAACATGTGGTTTCCTGCTGCCAATTGGTGTTCCTGAGTAAATTATTACATGCACATCAGCTGTGCAGCTACTCCATTCGCCAATTACGTGGAAACAGTGGGGTATAATTGAATTCTCCACTTGGGCGTTGCCCTTTTGCCCTACCTTCGGGGAGACGGCCTGTATGTGTTTTGTTGTGTGGAATTGCAACTGCTATTTGTAGAGACACAGATATTTTGGATTCATGTCCCCCGTGGATTGTGTGTGATGGCTAGAGTATGTGGTTCTACATGTGAGTGTACCTGTCATCTCAACCGTCTGATAAGGGACTATTGCAAACAAAACCTGTAACATTGCCATCTGTTCCATTATACAACAGCTACGATTTCACATGGTGCCTTTACAAATGTGTCTCTCACAAGGTATGTTAACGCTTCTGAAGATGTAACTGAGTGAGTGGATGTTTGTGATGTTATTACAGTCTGTATTGCTATTGTTTTGTGTGTGGGAGATGTAGGTGGGTGTACATAGCATATACAGGTTTGTGGGGACTGCATTTCTACTTATTCCATATATGTGTGTGGCCTCCTTCCCTAATTGAAGACCTATCAGTTAGTAGACTGAAACTATGGTTGTTACGGGCTTATACATTGGGCCGTTGTTAACTGGTTTCTATATAGTATGCAGGTGAGGTTGATACTTCCATACCTCCGGAAATACAGCGATATGTAAAGGAATGTTACTAAATGACAGCTGTCCCGTGTATTTCTGTCACAGATATTTGCACTCATTGCAGTTGTGTTGGTGACTGAACCTCTTTGGCATGGGTTGCCACCTTTTCAAATGGCCATAGTGGGACATTTGCAGGACACACATCAGTGTTTACAGGCCAACACATACCCACGGTCAGTACACAGGATAGCACATACTTTTATCCTGAATACATACTTATTCTTGTAGCACTTTAGCTACTTATCATGTTTCATGTAACATTTACATTTTTTTAGATACAGGCATAACTATTTAGTGCAACTATTACATAATATAAGGGACATAATTATGTCCTACAATCTCGGACATTTTCCCTTTTTAATATTTTTTGTCAGGACACAAATGCCCAGGGAGGGGCTGTCCCTCTTAAAGTGGGACAGGTGGTAACCGTATGCCTATGGCCAGCTATAACCACACCTACCGTAATGAGCTACCTCCGAGTTAGCACTAACAGACACACAATGCAAACACACACACACACACACACACACACACACACACATTACAGTCCCACGGAAATGCACATGGCACCCTCAACACACACATACACAGACTACAGCAATCACAAACACGGTTGAACACAGTACCTACGAGGACCGCAACACCGGCAGTGATAACTAAATGTCCCTTAATATTGTGATAATATTACACGCGGTTCTAGTGTTCCGGTACTGTGTTCTTTCTGTCTTTCAGCCTCGTGATTACGCGTGTGGGTATGTGACACATTCCATAGTGGGCAGTATCCTATTTATTTGTACCTCCATGGTTGTGTACATGTCGTTGACCTATCTACATATTTGCAGATATAGGTGAATCTGTATATATCAACATATATCTCTCTATCACCCTTTCTATCTCTATTATGTATATGACAGAGAGAGTGACAGGCAGAATACACCTTTCATTGTGTACATGTCGGTGTATACTGTTACCTGGACTCCGCACATTTGTGTTTGAACCTGTCACATTACACACCTGCCATTGGTACATCTTGGGTAGCTTAGTGTTAGATGATTGTGTACATGATTGTGTGTTCTACTCCTGGCAGTGGTCATTTTACCCTTCAGAGCAGGCACTATTAGTACAGGGGTGAATAATGCTGGTTTCACCTGTTCTGGAAATCAATGACTGTGATCTGCGTGATATTCAGAGAAGCTTAGCCCTGTTTCGCGCATATCCGTATAGTCATATTTAAATGATGCTTACCAGCACTGGGCAACGCATATTCCCGCTAACGTGCTAAACATGATCTGATGACCTGCATCCAACATGCATTATTCATGCCTTCGGGATTACATTACATCTCTTGCAGGACGTGGGATGCACGACAGTCACTGCATTTACCACTTGGGCATCTGGTATTTGTACACATGTTATGGCGTTTTGTATGTGGACTGTACTACGGCTGTTACTCCATACTGCGATCAAATGGGTAACTCAGTTAGTTTACATATGGATGAGACCTATTAATGGTATGTCCAAGTAATGTTTAATGGATGTGCTCCAGCATTGGGTATGTATGTCACAGTGAGCCACACACTATAATGTGCTACACCTTCACACAACCATAGGTGGAGCATGCTGGGGTGACAGATACCTGTCATGGGTACACCCCATGGTTTGCCACTACATCCATGATTACATTATATGGAGCCCCTCATTAACGCACCAGGGAATCCATGCAGAGTGTGTGGGGAACAGTGATTACACACATGGATCCCACAATTGGCTTTGCTCCACTGAGCGACAGTTGGTTACTCGATGTGGTGGTGACAGCAGACACTGTTTGCCTCGATTGATGAATGGCCTCTGACAATCGGGCGTGTACCTACCGATGTACCTAGGAACCTATACACACAGTACCAACATATGCTGATAGGTACGTGTACTGTTCAGGTGTTGACATTCCTTGTTCCAATAGCTGTTGTGTGTACAATGGTTGAGGGCTGCCTATGTAGGGATTCACACAGTAGGCCACCTATACATTACAATTTACAGGTGGTCATGTGTGTGTGTGTGCCATCCATTTTACCGTATGTGCAGATGGAGAGTTGTGTCAGTCCGTAGGGGCCTACACTGTCAGATTATGTGCTATACGTTCCCTCTTTGCCAAGGCATAGGCATATTGGGCATGCCTCAGTCTGCCTACTGGGGCTGGCACAGGGTGTTCATGGTCTGAATCCCTCTGTGCCTGTGATGGCCTTGGCAATTGCGGTGGGCTGTGAGGGCCTTCACCATTTTGTCCCTGCTGCAGCTGTTTCCGCAGTATCATATTATGTAGCATGGCACATGCTATGAGGATGTGGGCACACGTGCCTGGAGAGTACTGCAAGGCTCCACCAGATATGTCCAAGCAACGGAACCGTGATTTCAGCATCCCGAACACACGCTCTATGATGATTCTGGTTTGTGCGTGTGCCTCATTATGGCGTTTTTGCATGGGTGTGTGTGCATTTCTGATGGGAGTCATCATCCACGGCTCCAGTGCATAGCCAGCATCCCCCACAATGTGGCCATGTGGGATGTCCCCCATGACAACTACCTGATACAGCTGTGAGGCATGCCAGATGTGGGAGTCATGGTAGCTTCCAGGGCTGCCAGCACACATATCCATGATAATGCCCTGGGCATTGCACACGACCTGGCAGTTGATGGAGTGGTATCCCTTGTGGTTTATGTAGCGCCTACCATGCTCACCGGGTGGTGACTTGATATGTATGTGCGTGCAGTCTATCGCACCCAGTACCTCCGGGTAGTGTGCCACATGGTGGAAGAGACACATATTGCTGGCCAACTCCTTCTGAGTTCGAGGGAAGTATATATGCTCATTGGCATGTGGTAACATGGCATCCAGGAACTGGTGTAGTATCCTGGATGCTGATGCCTGTGAGATCCCCATTATATCTCCAGTTTGCCTTTGAAAGGTACCTGTGGCTAGTATTTGCAAGCTTACACATACCTTCATGTCCACTGGGATGGGTTCCCCTCTGTTGTTTCTGGATCTCAGGCATGGCTGGCACAGCTCAACTATTTGCTGTAAGATGTCCCTGTCCACCCTGTAACACTCTACTATCTCCAGATCATGTAGCCCCTGGTAGGTTACCCTTGGTCTGAACACTCTTGTCCTCCTCTGGGGCCTGCGGTGGTTGTCAGCATCATCCTCCACAACACCGTCAGTCTCTAACACATGGTGATGAATCACAGCTATGGCAGCTCCCAACATGTATATTGTAAAAGTTCCCCGTATGTTTACACCTATGGTGCAGTGTTTGGGAATACACAGGTGTGTGTGGGGTGCTTTCATGCTTTATACTATTGTGCTATGAACACCGATGATGTCATAGGGTGTGTATGTATGATCGTAGCTACAGGGTATCTTATGTGTTTTACAACAGGAACTACTATTGTGGTGCCTTTGGTGTTGAATTACATTTGGCTGCCGTGGATTACCGCTTGCCCTTCCCTTTACATTTCTTCATGTTTCACCTCCCATTTTCTGGCATGCATCCAGCAGCCTGCTTTCATTTGTACTTTCCTACACCTGGCTTATCTTGCGTAATGTGTTCTATGGCTGGTCTACTGCAGGTTTGCTTTGCTCTGCTATGACAGTTATCTTTTCTTTGCAATCCGACACCTCCCCTATCCTGTTTTGCAGGTTTCTGCGAGCAGACTTGTCAGCTGCCGTTGATTGCCCGCTGTGAGTTAATAGGTGTTAATTGCTCAGTTGTACTCCAATTATCCTACTGCGGCATTTCCTTATTTTCTTCCCCTGACCTTCCTATTTGAGCTATGGTGCGCGGCGTGTGCATCTGCTTACCGGATTTCGGGCACGTTTTCCTCCCCGTACACATGCGCTTTCGGGCACCATATATGCTCTCAGCTAAACGATGCTATACCTATCTCCCCAACCCTGTTCTGCGGCTTTGCTTAGCAACGGCCAGGCTGGATTTGCATTGCTCCAATGTGCTTACAGCTATGGTGGCACACCCCACTGCTGATGTCATGTATACCTCTAAGCCACTCCTCGGTGTTGTAGTGCTGCGCCGTATGGTACATCCTTAGTCCGGCGGGACGTTTGAGATTCACTATTACCTGCCTCATTTGCATGGCATTGACTACTAATTCATAGTTACCACGCCAAACACTGTCACAGACCTTTAGCAACCCTTGCAGCTTGGTTGTGGTGTACCATGCATACCATTGAGTATTATGGTGAAATCATGATTTGTATTACATTGCGATTTTATGACATTTGTATATATTTTCTTTGTGTTCCCGTTTGCGCACACATGCCCTGCGGTTGTACTTTGCGTTACTGTGGTCATGACATTAAATGTTGTTTTTTAGGTGTTGTGCATCTTTTCTTATGCCATTGGCTGTATATTTAGCCATTGGCATATGTTAACTTTGTAATACATGAGTCTGGTCCGCCTTCATAGCTCCGATGTTCTGTTTGGAAAAATGTAAACCGTGTTTTTTGGTTTACATTTCTGTGGGCTTAGGCTACGCCTGCACCACTTCATGAATCGCTATGTACCTTCATTTGCATGGTGCGGCACTGCGCATGGGGTGATTATCATACCTAAGCCGAGGGCTGCGCAGATCTGGTGTACGCCGGTAGTGCACATGGAATTGGATCGTACCTGAATCGCTCGGCGGCCATGTTTGGCGTTATACCGCCTACACTATGCCTGCGCCTGGCGCAAGCTTCATGAATCCCGGGGAATGCCTTTAAATAGTTTTCTTGTAAATTGCTTTTCCAGTCTCCCTTCTCATATTTTCTAACATACTCTTAACTGATTGTTATAGTTATGTAATAGTTTATATGTCCCACTAGTTATCCCCTTTTTAACAGAAGCTTCTGTTCTAGATTCAACAAAAAAAATCTACCAGAGCAGGTCTTTCACTTACAATTTCCCTACCCCTTCTCTTTGCCTTTACTCTGAGATCAAGCCCTGGTAGAAAAGGTAGTCTCTAGGCTGCAATCCAGCTGACATCTTGCCCTCATCCCACTGTATTACATTTCCTGTTTGAGTTATTTGTTCCTAATATCTTTGTTCCTTTGCCATATGTTCCAGTAAATTCCAGCCCCCTCTTGCCTATTTTCTGTACCTTTACTTATAGTCATCCCTTTTGGCAAAATCTCCTTCATCCATTCTCGTATTGGCTTAGTTCTTAGAATACGTTCTTCTGCTTTATGAATATAATATTCTGTATGGTTGTTGTTATTCTCCTTAAGCATCTGCATGCAAAATACCGTTCTTTCTCTATTTCTTGAACTTCCCCCTTGCATCGTCATCCCTTTTCGCTTTGAATTATAACCTTCTGCTTGTGGTATGTATATGATCCTTAAAAGCTCCAAAATATTCCTTTAAATCGGGTAAACCTAAACCACCTTGTTCTATTGAAATGATCAGCTTACCCCACTTAATTCTTTCCCTCACAGATGAATTCCTTCAGTTCTTTATTATTATCCACAAATTCTCCTCAGGTTGATAAAAATATGCCTGACCCATATATAAGACTAAAGGGACTGAAAACATTTTCACTGCTTGTATCTTACTATCCATATCCATATTTAAGAGTTTCTAGTTTCTTAGTTTTTGTATTTATTTGTTTAATCTCTTCCCACACATCCTTAGCTGCCATAACAGAAGCCTTTTTGATCTGTACTCTTAAATACTTCATCTTATCATGTCCACATAAATATGGTATTGTTGAACCAGTTTGTGTGAGGGTATATCATTTACGGCTACAGCCTTTGTTTTATCTTCATTAATTTTATATCACAAAAAAGACATGAAACTGTCTCAAAATGTTCCACAACACTGAAATGTCCTTTTCTGGATCTATCAGGTACAAAATAATATCATCTGCAAATAACAACTTTTCTCGATTACCATACCAATTATATCCTTGTATTTTTGAGTCATTTTCTTTACCAATGGCTTTAAATATAAAACAAATAACAAATGGGAAAGAGGACAACCCTGCCTGGTTCCCCTGTTCAAACACACCTTATCTGAGGGAACATTCCCACTTTAATCCTTGCCTCTGATCCTTCATATACAGTGGATTTAAAAAGTTTACACACCCCTATTAAAATGCCAGGTTTTTGTGATATAAAAAAATGAGACCACAATAAATCATTTCAAAACTTTCCCCACCTTTAATGTGACCTATAACATGTGCAATGCAATTGAAAAACAAACAAATCTGTTAGGGTAAAAAATATAAAAAATAAAAAAACATACAATAAGATGGATGCATAAGTGTGAACACTCAAACTAATACTTTGTTGAAGCACCTTTTGATTTAATTACAGCATTCAGTCTTCTTGGGTACACATCTGCCATCAATTAAAGAGACTCTGATTAACCCCAAATAAAGTTAAGCTGTCCTAGTAGGATTTTCCTGACATTTACTCAGTTGCCTGCTACAGCAAAAGCCATGGTTTGCAGATAGCCTACAAAGCATCAAAGGGATCTCATTGTTCAAAGGTATCAGTCAGGAGAAGGGTAGAAAAAATTTCCACAGCATTGGATATACCATGGAACACAGTGAGGACAGTCATCAAAAAGTGGAGAAAATATGGGACAACAGTGACGTTGTAAAGTACTGGATGTCTCTCCAAAATTGATGAAAAGACAAGACGGAAACTGCTCAGGCAGGCTGCCAAGATACCTACAGCAACATTGAAGGAGCTGCAGGAATTTCTGACAAGTATTGGTTTGTGTACTACATGTGACAACAATCTCTCGCATTCTCCACGTCTGAACTATGGGGTAGGGATGCAAGACAAAATCCTTTTCTTACACAGAAAAACATCCAGGCCTAGCTAAAATGTGCAAAACAATACATCGTCTCCCAAAAGCATGTGGATATGGTCTGATGAGATCAAGGTTGAACTTTCTGGCCATAATTCCAAAAGGTATGTTTGGCACAAAAACAACACTTGGCATCACCAAAAGAAAACTATTCCCACGGTGAAGCATGGTGGTGGCAGTATCATGCTTTGGGGTTGCTTTTCTTCTACTGGAACTGGGGCTTTATTCATGGTGGAGGGAATTATGAACAGTTCCAAATACCAGTCACTTTTGGCCCAAAACCTTCAGGCATCTGCTAGAAAGATGAAGAGGAAGTTCACATTTCAACATGACAATGACCCCAAGCATACATCAAAATCAACAAAAGAATGGCTTCACCAGAAGAAAATTAAAGTTTTGGAATGGCCCAGCCAAAACCCAGACCTAAATCCATAGAAAATCTGTGGGGTGATCTGAAGAGGGCTGCACACAATAGATTCCCCTTGCAATCTGACAAATTTGTAGCGCCTTTGCAAGGAAAAGTGGGCAGATATTGTCAAGTCAGGATGTTCCATGCTGATAGACTGCTACCCAAGAAGTCTAAATGTTTTAATTAAATTAAAAGGTGCTTCTACAAAATATTAGTTTAAGGGTGTGCACACACAACAATGCATTAGTTTAAGGGTGTGCACACTTATGCAACCAGCGTATTGTACGTTTTTTATTCCCCCCCCCAACAGATTTGTTTGTTTTTTAATTGAATTGCACAGGTTGCAGGTTACATTAAAGGTCAGAAAAGTTTTGAAATGATTTATTGTAGTCTCATTTTTTATATCACAAAAACATGGCATTTTAACAGGGGAGTGTAAACTTTTTATATCCACTGTATTGTTCTAATTAAACTTATTATTCTATCAAGGAATGAAATAGCTTCCAATGCCCTACTCATAAAATCCCAGCTCTGCATCAAGATCCATCAATGGCAGAAGTATTTTCTTACATTCTGCTTCCATCTGGAACACCATTATTCTAGTAGTATTATCAAATATTTGCCTCCCCTCCACAAAACCACACTGATCCATATCTATCAATTTTGGCAACAACTTTGCCATTATTTGAGCTAGTATAGACATGAACACTTTATAATCATGGTTTAAAATTGAAATGTGTCCATATTAAGCTGGGTCTGAAGGGTCTTTGCCATCTTTAGGTAACACAGCCACCATAGCTTTCTTCCAGGATGTTGGCGCTTCCCCTCCTTTTAAAATACTGTTAAATCTTCCAGATAGTTATTACTTCCTTCCCTCCTAATTTCCAGACTTCCACAGGAATATCATCTGTTCCTGGAGACTTTTCTGAAGATTGATTATACATCGTTTTTGCCCCATCACCCCTTACCTCAACTGTTTGTTATTGATTCTCATCTATCTCTAACTTTGGTATATTAAAGTCTTCCATAAATATTTTCATGTGTATTCTTTCTTGATTTGCACATTTCTCTGCTTTTTGCAAATTTTCATAAAATTTCCAGAATATCTGTACAACCTCTACAGGATCTCAGGTGTCTTCTTATAGGTTCCTTAAGTTTGGCCATAACCCTTTCAATGTTCTATTGAAAAAAGTCATTGTGCTAAAAGATTTTGTGATCTGGAGTTGTTATTCACAAATAGTTGCTTAACTGCATTCTTTCTAAACTCATTCATATTATCCAGATACTGCCTTATTTTCTCTTTAACACTCAGCATTTACTCCTCTTCTTCTTCTGTAAAATTCCCCTTATTCTGCAATACTCTAACCTTTATCAGCCCCTCTAAGTAACTTCTGTTACTTCTTAAACAATATATTTCTCTTTTCTTTCAACCCTATTCTTAAACTCCATTTTCATTTTATCCCAGTAACTAGCTATAACTTTTGAAGACATTTCTCTCTCTCCTAATACGTTTCAAATAATTTCCACTACTCATTTCTTAAATTCTTCTCTTTATAAAAAGTAACTGCAAAAGCAACAGTGTCTCATTTTACTTCATTGCCTGCATTTTTATCTTAATTTTTACTGGTGAATGATCAGAAATAGTTATTGGATGTTTGTTGAAGTTTTTAATTAAATGTTCATGTGAAACATAATTCATGTCTAGTCTAGGCCAGTTATTGTGCCTTGGGGAATAATATGTAAATTTTGCCCAAGTTTCTACTACTGAAATTACATCATCCATACCAAATATTTTCATAAATTTCTTCAGAAATCTGCCTTCTTTTGTTATATTGTCCCTTGTGGTTCTCCCCCCTGACACATCCTCACTACTGAAAATCAAATTTCAATTTCCACCTATAAATAATATTCCCTGCTGAAAGCTGAGCATTTCTCCGAATTTTTTTTACGCTCCACAATAGCAGTTTTTGGTGGAATATAAATACATGCCATTATAATCTTCTTCCCTTGCCAACAGCCACGTCCTACCACAAATCTACCATTTTTTGTCTTTTTTTCCTCATCTATCACTATTGGAGTCCAATACTTATTCCCCTTTTCCTCTGTTCCTGATATTCTGCTGAATATCCATTCTGATATCATCTCTTTGTTAAATGCATGTGCTCATTTATTTCCAAATGTGTCTCCTGCAGCACTACTATTTGCACTCTGCGTTTCTTAATATAATTCAATATTCTTTCCTTTTTATCTATACCTGTAAGGCCATTCACGTTCTAGGATAATATGGACAGCATAGTCATCATGATAAAATGCCTGTTCCTACCTATTATACATGCTAGTTTTTTGAATGTGTATTTCCAGCTTTTGTGTTCCATGCATATACTAATGTTTGGCAGGCTAATCTTTTGTAGTTATTTCTTCTCACTTCCATTTGAACCCATGTCACATTTTTCAAGACTTTTTATTTTAATGAAAGCCCTCAAACAAAAAAAATAAATGCAAAACACCTCCATCCCCTATTAACCTGGAACAAACACGCAAAACTATGTACATCATCAAAACATGAAGTTTAACCCTCCAGAAGGGAACAACTGCCCCAAATCGAAGGCTTCACCTACAGGCAGAATAAGCTAAAATTAAGGTTATACATGCTAAACCACATGCTACAGTCTGTGTTCCCCCTTACAGTCTGTTCTTTTCTTATTTTTTTCCCCTCCCAGATATGAAAAACAGATTGTATACTTTCAGAAAACATTAACTTTTAGCTGTAGGAAAAAGTGCACTGATTATCTTTAAATAAAACTAAATTATATACTGTTCTCTTAACTACATTATAGTATCAAGGCTGCTAAGGAGGTTGTTATCTCTTATTCACTTCCCATAATTTCAAACTTAATTTTTTCATTGAGCTGCTTGCCATTGTACATTTAAGTTCTGTATTTCCCTCAGCAAAGAATAGTCATCATTCTCAAGATTAATTGCTTGCACCTGCAGACAGCTTGTCTCCATGTAAATGTACCTAGCAATGAGTCTGTGTAAATTTCACTCCTAAAAGAATGCACAGCTGACCTCAGTTACAAACATCTTGACTCCACTGAACATTTGCCAATCGAAAGCAAAACAAGCTAATATTTTGCAGTTATAATAAGCTTAGCATTTTCATAGCTTTCATCATGTTGTCTTATTTTTAAAGCTTATATGCTTACAAAAACAGATATTTACAGCTTAAGCCAAAAGTAGTAATTTAGACATTCACTCGTGTAAAACACAGACACAATATTCTAATTCTACATACAATATAATCAGTACACTTTTACACCCCATCCCAACCCAGCAACCCAAGATCACAGCATATGAACATTAGACTTGCTTTGTCCAGCCTTTTCTTCCCTCTAGTTATACTGCAAAACATATATTTCTTACAACTAAAAAGTACTTGTTTACTTTAATATATTTAATACATCACATGCAAAAGTCACTGAAAATACTCCCCCATCTAAAATACCCCCGACTACACACTACACAAAACTGTTTTAACTGTATATAACATGAAGTTAATATCATGAAATGTTCTATATAAGTACTAGTAAGAGTATAAGTACTAAGAACAAAATTGTTTTACTTACAGTTAGTTTCCCCCTTTCAGTGTCATTCTAAACATTAATGATATAAAGTGAGGTCTACAGTCTACCCGCAATTTTAACAAATTTAACAAAAGTCCAGCGTTTTTCAGTCACTTTTTCCTGCAAAACCAAATTTCACAAATGTGATAAGATGTTTTATAGTCTTCCATTTATTCATTAATTTAAGAGTTGCTGATCTTTTTCTTGTTCGTCTCCATCTCCTAACACCAAATTCTGGTTCAAGTCCAAGGTACTGCTGATTCTTCTAGTCAACTCCTGTGATTTTTTTCTCTCTTTCAAACATTTTTGTTTGGAACACTGGATAAGGTTTCATAAGCAAAGTCTCTCTATGAACCTTACCATCAGAAGAATGATTCTTAGGGTCAATATTAGAACATCAAAGTTTCAAAACTTCGAATATTCTAATATTGACCCCATTCAGCAAAAGCTGAAAATATCGAACATACAGAACAGTGAATTTTTTCCTAGGGGGAAAAAATTTGCTGTTCCAAAACACATACACACAACACAAGCACAAGCGCACCAAACAAACAGCAATCCACACATATACACCTAACCTTACACTAAACTATGCAAACACCACTAACTATCCACTTACCTTAACCCAAACCCTAACCCTAAGGTCCGTCACTATCACACACTCACCTCACCTGCACCCTAACTCACCTACCCCGGCCTAACCCTCACATCCACACAATCGAACACTTACCTGACCCGCGCCCTATCCCTAACTCACCTAACCCTCACGTCCACACAATCGCACACATACCTAACCTGCACCCTAACTAACCTAACCTGCACTCAATCGCACACTTACCTGAACCAGACTCGTAACTTTCCACAAAAGTGCTGAAAATACCGAAGCAACAGAAACGGACAACCAAATTCTTTCCCTAGGAAAAAATTTGGTTTTCTGTTGCTTCGATATTTTCAGCCTTCGCTGAATAGGGGTCGATATTAGAACATTCGAAGTTTTGAAACTTCGATGTTCTAATATATAGACCCCAATTCTTATGCTTGCTGACTCACTTTTTGTTGGATAAACTTTATTTCCTCCTTCATCTGTTCTGTCAACCAATTACTTTGATCCTCCAGGAAAAGCACTTTGATGACAGCTAGATACAGCAGCTTGAATCTCACACCTGCCACTTGACATTCCCTGAATGATGGGATAAATCAGCTTCTCTTCTGCCTGGTGTACAGTGAATGATAATTTTCTACAAACATTCTGTTGTGTTGTGTCCTGTCTCCATTGTTTAATAATTTGCCTTTTTATCACAATTTTGTTAGGATCAACTCTTTCTGCTGGTATGATTGCATCTTTACTAATATAGGTCTTGGCTGTTTTCCCATGGCCAGGTTTGGAGCATACACTCACTGTGCCCTTCCAATTAACAAATTATGTTGTGGAACACCAGCCCAGTTGCTTGTTTGTGCTTTCATAAAATGAATACAATCTGTTCCTTCCAGTTTATCTGGTACATCAGAAAATGTCAGGTTTACTCTGTGTGCTCTATCTTCTAACTCTGTTTTTTTAAACAGTTCTTCTTGAGAATCTTTATATTCAGCCAGCTTTTTCTTCATGTCAGCCTCTAATTTTTTTTTTCAGTTCATCTGAATGATTAAAGCTTCTTCTATTTTTTCCAGCCTTTTCTTGTTTGAATTGATATATTTCTTTAATGCCTCATTTATTTTAATCATCTCTGAGTACATGTGTTTTATTTTTTCCTCTAAATTACTGAAAGCCTTTTCTGAACCAAAGTTGAAGATTGAACTGCTTTTTGCAGAACAGCTGCAGACTCCTTCAAAGACTGTGTTTCTATTTATCTTTTCTGGTTGATTTTCTTTCATGTTTTTCAAAGTTCTTCCTTGCTGGCACGCAGGCCGTGTATTTACTAGCCAGAAATTGAATTTTACAAAAAAAAAAAAAAAAAAAAAAATTCAGTGGCACTCCTTTTTCTCAGTTTCTGTTTTCACACAGGGAGAGCTGAAATTATGCTATTGATCAGTGTGCAGCCATCTTGGAAGTCCTATTTGCATACCCTCCTTGCCTCTGTGCATGTCTTTCAATGCGGTCTGATTTCATCCAGTACCTCAAAGTAATGCAGTAGGTGAATTAGCATTCCTCCGGTTTCCTTGAAAGTGGACATGATGCAGTGTGGGTATGTATGTATATGTATATATATATGTATGTATATGTGTGTATATATATATATATATATATATATATATATATATATATATATATATATATATATTTTTTTAATATATGTAAAAATATTACTGAATTTTATCTGTGCACACACAATAATGCTGGCCACCTTTTACAAGAGGTACATAATTTTTCTGGGTAACTGCAAGAAATACACAAATAATTATCTTTCAAAAATAAGGCATAAAATATATCACATAATATTCAGATCTTTACAATTGCTAGGTGTCTGATGGCCCCCACACTACATACTGTATAAATATAGTTGATGTATACTTAATGGTGGTCTCTGCCCTCAACTGCCGCACCCATACTAAAACCAGCCCTGGTCAGAGTTACATACAGAAGGTTGCTGTAGCTTGTGTGTGTGGCTGAGGATGGTGTGATCATTACTTCTTTAATTCCCTTCACAATCAAACCTCAGAGGTGTACGCAGGAGGATATCATAGCTTGTGTTGGGGCTGGGAAGAGTGCATTTATTGTTTCTTTTACTTTTTTCATAGCACTGAGGGATGAGCAAAGAATGGTTAATAAAGCTTGTGTAGGGGCATTGCTCTGCCTAGGAGCAGCAAGTTGGAATACATTACTGTGAGCATTATTTTCACCTTCCTCACAATTACACATCAGACAAGTATACAGGTGGCTGCCTTTGGGTGCAGGGGTGAGGAATATGGAGGCATGTTATGTATATGCATGACAGCAGTCACTTATAGCCATCTGAACCTCTGCTTTCATCCAAATCTTGACACCGGAGTTTGCATAGACAGTGACTGGTATATTTTTTTGTGGAAAGAGGTAAGTAGGAAGGCGGTATTCCCAGAAAGGATTTAGGTATCCTCTCAAACATTTATCTTTACAGTTTATTGTTCACTATTTTTTGTCAGCTTTGAAAATTAAGCCCTGGGCACTCTTTGTGTTTTCCTGAAATAAAAAATAAAAATTAAATTATTTTCTTACTTATGTTTTTTGTTCAGGCCCCCACATGATCAAACATTTGGGAAAATGTTCAAAATGCACCTCAGATCATTTATAACCCTATGCCAAATAACTTATTTCCTCCACAATTATTACTATGCTATAAAGCCCAGGTAAAGTGTGTTGAAAGGCTCGAAGAAAAGTAAAGTTGAACAGCAACACTGAATTTATTTTCTTAATTTCAATTTTTGTTCAAGCCTTCATTGAATGAAAAAGGTTGTAATAAAAAAAAAACACTTCAGACCACAGAGAAGGCAATGGCTTCTTGAAAACCTGAACAGTAAAGCAAAATGTGAGAAAAGGTATAAAAAATTAATTAGTATGTTGTGGGAACCCAGAATGGGTAGTGAACAGGGATAGCACTGGAGGATGTATGCAGGAGATGAAACAGTAAGGGAGGTGCCATGAAGCCCTTGTGTAGGGCACTATTTCACCTTAGGCCTGCCCTGTACATAAGGGGGTTGTAATGTGTCATCACAGCAACTAAATGCCAGCCACTGTTCAATGCTCCATTGTGAAATTGGCCAGCATAGTGTGATGCACAAGCTCATCAAATTGTAACAGAATTGTAGCTACAGTTCTGTATGTGCATGCGGTCATGAAAGTACAATTGAGTAAAATCTTACTATAATGGTCAATGCCCTTGCTTTCACTGTTGCAGTATTCCTAACAAAATGGGATTCCCTGCTAATGGAAACCTGACATCTGGTCAGTTTTCTAAAGACTTCTGAATTTAAAAGATTTGCCGAATGTCACCATACGCTCCCTGCGTAATGCAGGGCATAAAGGTGATGTTCATGCTTATCAAAAACAGAACTGATTGCCCCAGGAGGAACACCAGTCCAAGGAACCCAAGAGGTAATGTGTACATCCAGAAAGGTAAAGAACTAGGGGGTTGGAGGGAGGGAACGAATACTGTAGCAGTGAAGCCAAGAACATCTACCATTACGGTAAGATTTTACTCAACTGTACTATGTTCTTACATTCACTGCTGCAGTATTCTTAATGCTATGAAAGAGTGCCACAGCTCAAGAGGAAACTTGGGAGGAGGAAAGGGTAGAAGAGTCTCCTGAAAAAACATGAAGAACTGAACTAGCAAAACCAGCCGTAGCTCTAGAGATACCATCAAACTTGTAGTGTTTGGTATAGGTATGCAGAGAAGTCCAGGTAACTGCTTCAAGAATAGAATTAGTATATACGCCTTTGAAAAAAGCACCAGAAGAAGCCAGAGCTCTAGTAGAATGAGCCTTAATTGAGAAAGGAAGGCTCTTACCATGAAAACTGTAATAAAAGGAAATAGCCTTAGAAATCCCAAAATAAACAGTTTGCTTAGATACAGCAAGCCCCAAAGATCTAGGATGAAAAGAAACAAATAGCTGATCAGATTAGTCATAAGTTGCCTATGCATGTCCAAACTATGCAGCACCCTCTCACTGTCAGTTTGGAGAGAGGGAAAAAAAGTAGGTAGATTAATAGACTGATGAATAATTCCTGAGAGGAAAGAGGGGAATGAAAAGTGATCCCTAGAATCAGAGGCAACTGCCAAATCCACTAGAGAAGTTCCTGTTGGAGGCAAGGAAGAAGAACTACAATTCTAGAGGATGAACATGTTGAAGCCACAGTGACTTCAAAAACTAGTGAAACTTTCTCATATGAAGTTTGGCCACAGTGAGTATTGGAATGGTGGATGCCATGAAACCCAGAACTCTTATAAACTCCTTGGTGGTAATGAAAGCCAGAGAAAGAAGCTTATGAAAGAAAGAAATTAGAGTTAAGGACCTTGTAGGGGCAGGAGTGCAAGCAGTGTCACCATCTGAATCCTGCAACCCAGAAAAACATGATCCTGAGAAAGACTCAGAGAAGACTTTTTGAAATTTACAGTGAACCCCGGCTTTGATGAAGGGATACAGCAAAATGAAGATTTTGCAAAAGGGTCTCTGGAGAAGATATTTGAATCAGCAGGTCATCCAAGTAAGGAAATATTTGGATCCCTTGAAGTCTGCAAAAGGCAATCACGGGAACCAGGCATTTGGTGAACCCCCTTGGTGCAGTAGAAAGGCCAAAGGGCAAAGCAAAGAAGTGAAAATGCCAGGAAGCAACAGAAAAACACAAAAACTTCCTGAAAAGAGGATGGATTAGAATATAAAGATAAGCATCCTTGAGATCAAGAGACACCATATTGGCCTGAGGGAGCAAGAGAGGAAATATAATCTGAAGAGACAACATCCAAAAGGAAAGTATCTTTAGAAAAGTGTTTAGATGAGACAGGTCTAGAATAGGTCTCCATATGCCCTCTTTTCTGGGTACTAGAAACAGTCGGGAGTAAAATCCTTTCCCCCTTTGGGACACAGGCACCTCTTGAATTGTACCCTGAGACAACAGATCTTGAAGAACCTCCGGTAAAATGGGAAGATGTTCCAGAGGATGTTGAGGAATGCCCATAAAAGGAGGATGGGATTTCCACACTATGAAGTACCCTTGACGAATGATCGACAGAACCCAAGAATCCTGAGTGAGCTGAAGCTAAATCAGAAGAGAAAGAGGAATATGGCTGGGAGGGGATGGATAGTCACACAGCAACTGGTTTGTCTAAAATTAAGTAGCCTAAGCAGGAGGAGCCCGTTTGCCACTCTTCTTACCTTTAGTAGAAGAACAGGACTGCCTAAGAACAAAGGCAGGCTTAGCAGGGTAGTTTCTTTGAAATTTAGGCACAGAAAAAACAAACACACGTTTACTTTCCCATAAGGCCTTACCCTTATCCTGAAGAGACTAAAATAAACCAGCAGCAGCTTCCCCAAACAAAAGTTTAGAATCCAGACGAGCATCCATCAACTTTCCTTTAATATCATCAGGTAGAGGTTGAAGCCTAAGCCAAAAATACCTCCTCATAACTGAATTAAAAACAGCAGCCCTAGAAAAGGCATCTGGCGCATCATAACTACATTTAATAAAATGATGAATGACTTGAGAGGAAGTCCCTAGCAAAGAAAGAACAGAAGTTTTACCCTCAGAGTCTGGAAAATCAGAAATATGTTGACAGGCCTGAGAAAGAAGAGCCAACACATAACTAGATGGGTCTACTTCATATAAATGAAATCCAACTTACCCGACTTTCATAACATCGAGCCAACAACACTGACAGTCCACAACACTGACTGCTCGGAACACCGACTTTTAACTAAAGGTAACATGTTGGCCAACCTGACAAACAAACTGAAATGGAAGCAAAGAAAACACACCCATGTAGGGGGCTGCACCCCCCCTCAACTAAAATATACTAACTCTGAGATCGCACTACTGTGGAGGTCAAGGGCAAAGGTCAACATTCTGGCCAAGCAGTTACTTAACTTTAGATGCATGTTGGTGTTCTGAGCGGTCAGTGTTGCGGACTTTGTGTTCTCGGTTCGATGTTATGAAAGTCGGGTAAGTGAGATTTAATTTATATGAAGGGGACCCACCTAGACATATTGGTCCGATAATGAATAGCCCTATAAGCCAGGGTGACAGAAGGGTAAACCTTTTTGCCCAGCCTATCTATAGTTCTGCTGTCCTGGCAATAACTTGGGCAAAGCAAGCAATTGAGATGGCTTATCAGAGGCTATGGACACTACCGAGGGGTCAGCAGGAGGACATTTATATCAAAAAGAACAATCCTCAGTAACACTATAAAACCTATCAGGCTTCTTGGGGGTAGGGGAGGGAGAATCAGGTCCCTGAGAGGCACTGGAGAAAGCATCCAGTAAAGCAGCCAAGACAGGAGGAATAGCCACAGGTTTAGACAGTCCAACTGCAACATATCATAGCGCCTCTTATGGATATCAGAGATCTGAGTACAATCACACTTCAAAAAATCCATTATCCTAGAAAGTGTGTACCCAAAGGAAATTTCCTCCAAAGGAACATCAGGACTAATATATTTCTCCTCCTCTGACTCATAGTCCAAAGGAGAATGAATTTGAGTAGAATAAATTAGGGATTCTTCAGCAGAATCTGACTCATCCTCAGAAGAATCCTTGTCTCTAGGCCTTTTAAGAGGAGTAGAGGACCAAGGAGGAGCAGGAACTGAAATCCCATGGGGAGGCTTTAAGGACATTAAGGCAGAAAATAGCCCCTGAATAAAAGCCTGGCAGTTTGTGGATCCACAGAAGCAGAAGAAACATGTTTATTTTTTTTTTTTTTAACAGAACATCCTGAGAAGGCTCAGATCCAGGACGACAATTGAAAACTGTAGCAGGAATGTCTTCCCAAACTAAAAACTGAGGAACTCCCCTAGGTGCCTCAGAAAAAATCAACTATGGTTCCCTCTGAACATCCAAGATGGATGCCTGCAAAGCCTCTTCAGATGTGCTACCAGCCGGATCCTCACCAGCCTCCAACACAGTCGAGGCAGAGAAATCCAACAGCACAGCCGGGCGAGCATCCAGGTTCATAACGACTTCAGGAGAAACACCTGGCAGAGGCTGGAAAGCAGAAGATTCTGGTCATACCTTTTTCACCTTCTTCTTCCCTAATGGCTGATCCTCATCATGGGAGATTCCTTCCATAGTATCTTTAGCGAGTAGCTTAAGACACTGCTTCTCAAGATACAAGGAAAGGGAAGAAAGTCTACTGCGAAGGGTTTTTGGAACAAATACCTGACAAACAGAACAAGATGTATGATCATGAGAAGCACATAAGCAAAAAAGACACTAGAGTGGTGGTCTGTATAGGAAATTTGTCTCCCACACTGGCATTTACCTTTCCTGGAGGACATTAATCTTAAGGAACACAAAAAAAATGAGGAAAAAACAAAATCCCCAATGGGGCACTTATCTTGCAAAAACAGCAAACAGGTGTACAAAGTCAATCGAGAATGAAAATGCATTCAACTGGCAGAAGACAGATGCAAGTAAACAGACCAATGGTGTAAAAGATACGTTCAGACTGCAGGAAAAGAAGTTCCGTTTTTGGTAAGCCTGAACTTCACTTTTATGCCTTACCTTATGCAGGAAATGTATTGTGACATTTGGCATACCTTTTAAAATCAGAAGTCTTTGGAAGATTGGCTGGACATTGGGCTTCTGCAGCAGGGAATCTCATATCGTTAAGAATACTGCAGCAGTGAAAGTAAGGACATCTAAAAGGTTGCTTAGAAATGGTGGCAGTGAAGGGTGATACTTAGACTTAAAGTGTCTGCGGACCCCTAACTTGACACCTGCTGAGAGCCCCAAAATACTAACACTGGCCCTGGGGGTTGGTACACACATGACACTCCCTTGAGCAACCAATGTGGGTTACATCAATACAGTATGCACCAGTCTATGCTAGAAGGAAGGTGTGTTTTAGTGGATGAACTTGTTAAGGACAGCTTCACTGCTTAGCTTAGGATACTGGGTATGCACAACTGTGTACTCACATAGATGGGCAGGCATAAGCACTGGAGTGCCTGTTGTTGCAATTCTTGGGATAGAGGACCTGCAAGTACAAATAGGGGGAGGAGATATATACAAAGCCTGAGCTTGCAATATCTTAAACTAGTTCCCATATGCTGAGGTACAGCTAGGGTTACCACCTGTCCCTCTTTGGGCAGTTGTGTCCTGCAAAAGAAATTAAAAAATGGCAAATGTCCTGAGATTTTTAGGGCAAAAATATTTCCCAAGCTTTCTTTAATAGTTTCATAAAACAGTTATCTTGGATCTGAAACACGTAAATGTTATGTAAACTATTATAAGCAACTCAAATGCTACAAGAACAATCTGTTATATTATCAAAAAAGTGAAGTTCTGTCCTTTGCACCGGCTGTGGGTATGGTTTGTACTGCAACATGTTTCTATAAAAAATGTCCCACTTTGGGCATCTGAAAAGGTGGCAACCCTAGGTACAGCTATCTCTGAGATAGCATGTAGAGTATTCTCCCCCTATCAAACAATGCTTAGCAGTAACAGCGCATTTTTTTCTAGTCACGGTTTGTTTAGGGAATTTTTGGATTTGTAGTATTGATCACATTTCTGATAAGGTGCCCAACTAATGCGCCTGGTTGCCTGGCCAAAGAGCAGAAGATAAAATTCTAATCGTTTTCCAGATGACGATTGCTGATTTTCTCATGCTCTGTGTCCTGAAACACTGGGAATCTCGAGAGAGGTAGCACATGGCCCTATCAAAGGGAGATTGGTTTCAATGGGAGATTGGTTTCAATGGCTGCAGGGATATCAAGTGGCCAAATTGAACATAAGCAATAATGTCAATACTTCAAATGGTTCAAAAACTTTAATAAGTTATGGAAAGTCTATGACAAGGCAGCAGCGGCAATATGTAAGTGAAAAACTAACTTTATGGCTTAAACATTGCAAGACCCATCCTCCACTGTTCCACTTGCAGTAATGAAATGAAATACAAATAGCATAACAAGCTTCTGCTGCATGGATAACAACTGCAAGAATTACACAGCACGGAATACAGACTTACCTATAGGAGGGATGAAAGTCCCAAAACGAGGGACAGTAACTCCAAGTCACTCATGGGGTTAATTAAACAACTGATTTTACGTTAACATGATTTTTTCCGAACAATAAGTACGAAATTGCAGTGTCTGGCGTCATTGATTGAATGTAATCGTCCTCGGTGATTTACCAAAAAAATAATAATAATAATAAAATAAAATCGGGGACAGTTGACAAATATAGATATTACTAACTAGGCGTAATATTACTGTACTATTGGTGCATACCTACATAAATTTCTAAACCGCATGATCCTGGGGCAAACCACAACGTTTTTTTTTTTTTTTTCCCCTAAGTAGCAGACTATTACAGTTGTTAAGAGAACGATCAATGTTTTTCAACCCTTGGTCCTAAAGACAGAACTGTAATGTTTAGAATTATATAAACGTCACACACTTCCAAATCCATGAGCTGGTGATTTTCGTAGTTAGAAGCCACCTGTCAGTAATTTTAAAAGTGGCGCTTATAGCAGGACGTTGCCCAAAAACATGGAGTAAGGAATTTTGGGCTGACTGATTCCTGAGAATTTGGTTATGAGCAGTTCAGAACTGAAACTTTGACGCGTACTTAAAAGCATTAATTGCAGGGTTAGAGTTCTGTGTTTCAGGGATGGTGATAAGGTGAGATAAACAGTACTGGAAATGGAATGCAGGTGGGAGGAGGCGAGACAGGACAGCTAACTTTGCAGGTTGATGACGGTTTCCGGGAGTTTTGAGACCGACTGACAAAACAGTATCATACTTGAACCGCTAAAATTAGTGTTTGTGTTATCTGCATTAACAGTTAATATGTATAAATTGTGCAATTTACTAATAGAATTACAGATCATTATCAAACACGGACTTAGCGTGGTTTGCTTCCTTTTGCATACGGTACAGTTTTTACAAAGCTACTGCATTGCCATGGGCGAAGGTCAGAGCATGTACACAAAGCATTCTCTGCCAGGTGCTGTAGTTCCTCATTGAACTACATTACCCAGACGAGACAGCGGCGCCATTGAGAAAGCTGGCGCGTTGCGGTAGACCCGGCAGTACGGAGCGGGAGACACCAGAGTTAGAGGGAAGTAGCTGTCAGTGACTATTATAGTGTCATCATGTCTTACAGTTGCAAAATCGGACCGTCTATCCTAAATAGTGATCTTTCTTGCCTGGCGTCTGAATGTCAGCGGATGATGCAGTCGGGGGCAGATTACCTTCACCTTGATGTTATGGACGGGTGAGTGAAGTATTTGCCTTGACACCCTCACTCCCTTATGTACCCCAAAGGGCTTTATGAAAGCACATGTTCTAACATGAGGAGTGCCTTCCACATTTAGCAGGTGCTGTTAAGTTAAGGCAAACCCATGTCCTTAGTAATAAATGGTTTGCATTTTCATCAAATCACTTATGTAGACAGAATAACTTCTGCATTTTCTGGATAATGCTGTTCTGGGTGGGAGGATGACATAATGGTTAAGGTGCTTACCTTAAAGCTACTAGGTGCAGGGTTTGATTCTCACATGGGGTAACTGGCTAGGCTTCAAGTGGCCCAAAAGAACAGTTAGCCTAGTACTAATCTAGCCTATTTTAGTTGTCGTTGCTCTTTATGATTTTAGTAAACGATCAGTGAAGTAGGTAATGGCATGGAGCTTTAATAGCATGTGAACTGACTTGACGTTATTGTGGATGGCATTAAGCTGAAGGGTAATTACTATTGCCGGCAGGTTTATTTGTCATAATTCATATCGCACCTTATAAAATGTGTTAATGCAGTAGCTTAAATCCCCTGGATTTTATGTGATGCTTTTAAGTGGTCTCGATTCTGTGTGCGGATTTTTTGGGGTATTACTGAGTAAGATCCCTTCCTTTATTTTAGAAAATGTCATCTTTGACATGTAAATAAAGACGACGTGAGGGTCTGCATCACGGCCCTATTGTTTGCACTTATTAAAATATATTTAGTAGGCGACCCTCTTACTGAAATTGTGTAAAGCTTCAATGACCAACCACTGATGAAGCTACTGCAGCTGTTCTGTTTAACTTTGCACTTTCCCCAAAATTGAGAGATGTGTTTTTAGGCGTGACCTGGGAGCAGTAATATGTTTTTGACTCCCTCAAGTCCCACAGTGTTGAATTTGTGGGAATGTGACTCTCATTAAGTGTATAGCTTGTTTGCAGTGTGCTGCTTCAGTCCATTAAATAACCTCCATGTGTGAAATGGAGGTTTTAAAAAATAGCATGATATATAGAAAAAAGTGCAGTCCACAGCGACAGTTTATAGACCCCTTGAGGTTATACTGTCATCGCCCTCTAGTTTTGCCTCACACAGGAGAGCAAAATATTTGCTGAATAGCTGAGAGTGAACATACAATGCGCATTTTATTTATTTGTTTAGTAAGAAATCGTAAACCGACAACAGTAATACAGGTGGCAGGCTGTTTTGCCCAAGAGTTGGCATCACAAAGAGCAGATGACAGTTTCTGGCACAGAGATGAAGCATGATGTACTGGTTCTGTGCATTGCTTCTGTACCCAACAAGAGATCATAGAGGTGGATTATAACCTAATTTGCTTTGTGAGGAAATGCTTCACATTTGCCTTACTCTGATAAACAACTGAGCTCTTTAAAAAATTTATCCATTGTTACATGCCTAGGAAATGTACTTTTTTTCTAGACTTAAGTCCAGTTTTTAATTGTCTATGATTTAAAAATTCATGTGATTATGGTGGTGTTTTTGGAGCTGTGATTTGTGTATTTCTGTATTTATGCTGTGGTTTCTGTAGTGGAGAGTTTAGAGGTGTGCTGTGCTTTGTCTCCTGTTGCATTTGGAGATGTGCTGAATTTTATATGATGTTTTGCTTGGAAATCTGCCTTGTTAAGCAGAGTACTGATGAAGTTTTTGTTTTGAGTCACATAGCCATGTGGTATTTACATTCTGTTGAAATATCCAAGTTGTATACTCTCATTTAAATGTTTTACCTGGTGGAAATATTTCTGGAGTGCAAGGGTTATCTTAATGAAAAGTAATTGGGCACTCTGTCTCACTTGAATTGTTAATTATTTGAAGAAGGTGGTGCAAATCGTTTCTTAATCTAACTCCAGAAGTCAGAACAATAATTTTTAATGCTGAATGATATGCTGGGCATCGTTTGCTGACCCTAAAATATTTACAGACTCTGTTGCTTATTGCATTAACATATATCTACACATGTATTGACAGCATTCTTGAAATAGGTGCATGCTTCTCACTGTATTTTGGGTTGCTGCTTCTATACCCCTCCTGTTTGGCATATACTTCTCAGAGGTACAGGCAAGCACAAGAGGACTATGGCTGACCAAGTTCGCAGACAACTGCAAACTAGGGGCTATAATTGACTCTCTGGCTGACAGGCATCCTCCAAAAGGGTCTCACTGAGACAGATACCTGGTGCCAAGCCATGGCCTCAGGCTAAATGCCAAAAAGTGCATAGTCATCCCCTTTGGAAAAAAACAAAGTACCCACAAACTACCACATAGGTGGTAGCCACCTAAATACGGAAGATGTAATAAGGGATCTGGGGACCCAAGTAGATAGTAACCTCTCCTTTGATAATCACATTGCCAAAGTGGTTAGAAAATCCTTCTATGTGGCCCACCTAATCGCAAAAGGGTTTGCATCCAGATCGAAAGAGGTCATTGGGCCCCTGTACACATCACTCATCAGACCCAACATAGAGTACATTGCCCCATTTGGGATGTACCTTACAAAGACACCTGCAACAACTGAAAAGACCACAGAAGTACCTCACCAAGAGGATCACTGGCCTCAAGCAAATGCCCTATGCAGTTCGACTGAAGAAACTCCAGCTGTACTTGGTTGCATACCGCCTACTCAGAAGTGATCTCTGTCTGACATACAAGGCCATGTCCAACCTAGAATTGATGGACACGCTCCACCTAAAGAAAACCATATCCCCTCGAGCCACACACTCCAGGGATCTAAACTCACCACAGCAATAAATAGGACGTGCTGGAGGGATAGATTCCTGTCCCAGAGACTTCCCATGCTCTGGAACAAGATTCCAGTCTACATTAGGCAGAGCTCCTTGCTAACCCTCTTAAAGAGAAACCGTGGTGAGTGGATGGGAAACAGAAAGTTCACCCCAGGGATCACTTCAATGGCTCTGCTGGACAGAGGCACAGGGAACTAATGTAAGGGGGTGATGAAAGCCAACACATTCCGGCTAGGCTTATAAATGCCTTCAGGCAGATAGCCTAGTACCAGCCTATGAACCTATACCTTTTCCTTAGGATAACTGAAATGTTAGTAATATTGTTGGAGTTTAAGGTAAGCCTTTTTTCGTAAAGCCCATTCTTTGCCATCTTTCTGAAGAGCCCACACAAAAAATGTTGCCATATTTAAAATCTCCCTTGTTGCAGTAAATATAGTTTTGATTTTCTGTATTTGCACAGGTACAACTGGGCTCTTTGTTTGCTTTGTGCCCACATCCTTTGCTTGTTGCTAGATAGGTTAAAAGCCTTTTCTATGAGTAGAATTAACTTGGAGGTATGATTTGGGGGTGTAGTGTCGCTCAGAGATTTGATTTAGGTCTACATCTGTAACCTCTAACTGGGCTAGCTTATAGGTTTTAATTGTTTATAATAAGAACTAGTTTGCAAGAATAACTTTAATTCGTTGAGGATTATTTGAGGTATAATTTAAGGCCTTAAAAGAGGATTGTTTGTTTAAATAAATAGATATAGTCTATACATTAATTATCAGTGATTTAGTACTGCAGATTTTTAATAGGTTGTCATAGCTTACAGATGTGATTTAGAACTGTAGATGATTCTAAGGGAGGAATACTTGGATATGTGATTTATGGCCCTCAGTATTTAGTGGGATAGTTTACGGTTGTGGTTGCAGGGATATAGGTTATGAGTCTGGCATCTTAGAGGTGCAGTTTAAGACCATATGTCTGCATTTGGGCAACTAAACAGGTGGTCGAAAGGTGTGCGAGACTGTACAACTGTCAGGGTTGGGGAATATGTCCTTTCCCTAATTTTCTGCAGTCTCTTAGTTAGTATATATAATTAGCAGAAGAGCTTGTCCCCTCCCGCAACAAAAGTGTTTTTTTTTTAATCCACAGAGGTCTGTCACCATCACCTAATGGAGGTTTTGCAGTTGATGTGTGAAACATCTATGTTTTGATGTGTTGAGTAAATTAAGCAATCCTATATAAAATGCATCATCACTCCCCGAACCATCAAAAAGTGAACACATGAAAGAGCTGTCATTTTAGGGGGATGTTAAAAAGACTGAAAAACGAACACTAGTCAGTCATCCCCTGCATCTCCCACAGCCCCTGCTAATATAGATCAACTCTGAGTTTGCACATAGCGAGGAAAGGGCAAATTCCCAGACCTTGCTGTACTATAATCTGACATGAGTGCGTGTGTGTTTTTTTGTTTGTTTACGTAATCTGCTTGTTTGCCTGTCACATTTTATTCATCTTACAATTGAGCTAATTCAGTTACAAATAAAAGAAACGGTGTTAGTAAACAAGGTACAATAAATGAAAGCAAAATCATCACAATTAATTGTGACAGGCAAATAACCAATTGCAAACAACACTGATGAGATGAACTGAGAATAGAAGGCCTGAAGATTAGGCTTTCTTAATCTTGCAATTGAGATAGTTCAACCACAGGAAAAAGAAACAATATTGTTAGTTAATGAGGTAGAACAGATGAAAGCAAAATCATCCCATTCTCCCCTAACAAAATGTTGAGTGAAGAAGTAGAGATATTGATGTCAGTGAAGGATCATAAAATGGTAGAAAGCAGAAAACAAAACTCTTTGTTTAGGCTTCGCTGCAGCACTAGTTATAGGGGCATACTTTATTCATCTCACAACCTGACTGCAATAGATCGCCTTTTTCGACTGGATCATTTTGATGTAGACCCAAGTGCCCCTGACTCCTCCAAACAATTAATCCATTGATAAGAAACACTGACCAGTTTTCTAGAATTTGTTGAAGAACTTCATCCCAACAAACGAACGCTTCTGATTAACTACATCTCTGTCAGTATATGAAGTGATTAGTGAATCCCCTTCCTATAAAACTGCCATTGACACCTTACAAAAGCAGTACACAAAGCTTAAAATTAAATCTTCGCTCGTCATCAGTTAGCTACCTTCAAATAGGAAGGCGGCCAAACTCTTTATCAGTTTGCCCAGAAATTAAATTTTTATTGGCCAAAGACTGTAACTTCAAAGTTGCCACAGCTGAATGCTATCAAGATGATGCCATGAGAGATGCATTAATCAGTGGTATTCAGTGAAGTCGCATACAGCAACATCTGCTTGAACAACACAGTTTAATCTTCCAAAGTGCCTTTAGTCCAGCGTGACTTTAAACTGATTAAGTATTTTTTCTCTGCCTTTCTACTTGCGACTGCATGTTCTCGCTGAAAAGCGATTTTCTAGCAACTCTAAGAACTGAAAAAGCTTTGTTTTTGCATTTTACTGTTTTTGCACTTCTAAAAGTTGTTTTTGTGTTTAACTGTTGTAGGCTACACACTCAAGTGCGCTAGCCTGTTTAAAACATTTACAGCAATTTTTGTTAAGTTACTGTTCTGCTAAAAAAAATATATCCTTGTTTCCTGCCTTTTCTGAACTAGAGTAGTCCATATTTCAAGTTTTGCTGAATTCTGGGTTGTGGTATAGTTCCTGTGTTGCCCATATCCTTACTTGGATAGGAGGAAGCTTCTCTGCTCACCAGTGAGAGTGGGGAGCTTTGAGCAGCCTATCTGTCCCCAGAGGAGTGGTCCCAGCCCAGCAACTAGTATCTTATTTGCCGTTTTGGGTAATTCCTATGTCTTTCAAGTTCCCTGCCTTAAAACCCGCATTTGCACAGTTTTGCGCAGCATCGGGCAACGTCACGCAGCACTGTTTAAGCAGTTTTTAACTTTTCCCGGCTCTACAAAGTCTGCTCTTCAATTTTTCCCTTAGAACTAGTCAAACTGTCAAAGTAAGCACTCTGCTTTCATTCTACAGCCCAGCACTTGCTCAAATTTCTCAGTAAGCACTAACAAACTTTAGCACTACACCATCTTATACTATCCAGAAGTACAAGGTTCCCTATTCATCCATCCCGGACAATCAGTAAATCAGTTCTTTAAACTGTCCAGGCATGTCCAAAGAGCAGTTTCAGGTATACTCTCCAGTCCAGCTGGTGAATCTGGGAATCTTGAGGCAATGTTACAATTGCCTTATGTACACAGACAACCCTCTCCTCCTTCCAACAAACTCAAATATATGTGAGAGATGCACCTATGCAGCCAAACTGGAGGCCAAGCTCTCTCAACCCAAGACTGGCACAGCCAGTCAGAAGGAGAAGGAAACCACTCGCACCACAAAACCAGTCTCACATAGACCAAACGCACCAGAAAACAAGACACACAAACTCACAAAAACATACTTGGAGGCTCTAAATAAAAATCTGCCAAAGCAGACATCCAAGCAACCGCTACCCCATGGCAACTTTCACGTATCACATACTTCACAAAGTCAGTGTGCCACACAGTCACAGCCCCTAAGGCTAAACAACACACCTAATACACTTGTAATTGGAGACTCTATTGTCAGGCACACTGACGTCCCACTCACCAGACTGAACAAGGAGAAGGTCACTGTAAGCTGCCTGTCAGGAGCCAGGATCCGCCACATAACACAGGCACTCAGGTCACTCCACAGCAGGTACAAATATGACTCTGTCATTGTCCATGTTGGTGTGAATGACCTGAGATGTACCTCCCTGGACTACATGAAAAGAGACATAGAGGAGCTCTCTGATCATGTAGCCCAGGCCGGTATGACCCTGACCCTGAGTAGCATATTGCCCTCACCAAGAATGATGCCACAGTATAAAGACAAAATGATCAATTTTAACAATTGGCTAAGCTATTGGTGTCATTCGAAGTGGATCCAGTGTCTGTTAGCCTTGGATGACATGCTCGACAAGCCACGTTGCTTGCCAGGGATGGCTTGCACCTGTCACCCTTAGACTTTCGAATACTGGCTAAGGCTCTTGCCACCCCCATAGCGCCTTTTTTAGGCAAGGCTCAAAAGACAAACCCACCTCCATAGACAATACCAGAAACAAAATCTAAGGGTAATGCTACTCAACGCCAGAAGTCTAAACCTCAAGATGCACGCACTCGAGGCACTCCTCAGTATGGAGAAAATCTATATCTGTGCAGTAACAGAAACCTGGTTCAAGGCTCCAGAGAGCACCCCAGCACTACCAGGATTCAACTCATACCATTCTTTTTGGCCCCAGAACTCGGACCGAAATACTAAAGGCGGGGGAGTATCCATTTTCATCAAGGATACCCACACCTCCAGGTTAGTAGCACTGCACAAGGCAGCGGAGACCATCCAGGTGCAACTAACAGTAGATAAAACTGCTTTTCAGTTCATAGCCTGCTACAGATCACCCACCTTGTCACAGGACCCCCACTCGGCATTCCTGAGAACATTGGAGAATATGAAGGTCTCCCCAAACACCATGATATTGGGGGATTTCAACTACCCAAACATTGACTGGGAAAACTACGCAAGTCCCAACTCTTTTGCCTAATGGTTCCAGGAGTTTATAAACTCAAATGCCATGGAACAACTTGTCACCACTCCCACAAGAGGGGACAACATATTGGACTTGGTCATCACCAACATGGGGGCTCAATGTTCCACACCAGAGGTAAATCCCTCGTTGGTAAGATCAGACCATAAACATATCACAATGGACATCCACATCCCGACCCCTCCCCAAACCACTGTGAAAAATTTCTCAAAAGCAAACTTCACACTTCTCAAGACAGAGGTGGAAAGTTTCAAAGCCCCCGGGCTAATGGAAAATGCTACCCAAACCACAGAATCCTTTACAAATGCACTCTATGAGCACCTACAGGAATGCATGGATCGTGCCATCCCAAGCAAAACCAAGACTCACTCCTCCAAAAACAGGAGACCAGTCTGGTGGACCCTGGCCATAAATAAAAGCTATACAACAGAAGGAGGAAACTATTACATGACAAGGCAAAATCCCAAAAAGGGAAGGCATCTTTGATCAGTACTAGCAAGAAACTTCGATCCCTCATAAAATCATCAAAGGCCAGCTTCAAAAGAAAAATCGCCAAAGACTCTAAAGATAATCACAAGGCATTCTTTAGCTATGTCAAGAATCTGGGTGGCAGCTCTCAGATCTGTTCTGAGCTGGTTCAAAATGGCACAAAATATACTGAACCCACTGACATTGCCAACATCCTGGTGGACAGGTTCAATGCAAACTTTACCCCCCTTCCCCCCAAAAGGGCCAGTGTCTATCCCAGAAAAATGCAGTCCCCCAGACATCACAGACACACAGTTGAAAGCAGCCCTTTCCAAAGTAAAAAAAAAACACAGCATCAATGGGACCGGATGGTATCCCGGGCTGCGTCTTACACAAGCTCCAAAACGAACTGAACCCTCACATAAATTCACTGTTCCTACTCAGCCTCACCACAGGTTATGTACACAAAGAATGGCGTACAGCAGCATTGATCCCGCTCCACAAAGGTGGCACCACAACGGATCCGGGAACTATCGCCCTATAAGCTTGACTAGCCTGGTCTGCAAGGCTATGGAGCGCATCATCATAGATCTCATAAACAAAGACATTGGGAACCTCCAAACACTGGACCCCATCCAATTTGGCTGTGTTAAGGGCAGATCTTGCCTCTTAAAACTAGTTGACTTCTTTGAAACCATTACCAAAGCCTTAGATGCCCCACTCTGGCATCATAAATAAACTTACCAACTTAAATATCAACCCATATGTCACAAGATGGGTTGCAAACTGGCTCAGGGATAGAACTCACATGGTCAGAGTCGCAGGTGCCATGTCCGACTCTAAACCAGTTACAAGTGGCATCCCACAGGGCTTAGTCCTGGGACCCCTCTTGTTCGGTATATACTTCTCTGAGGTACAGGCAAACACGGGAGGACTGTGGCTGACAAAGTTCGCAGATGATTGCAAACTGGGAGCCATAATCGACTCTCTGGTTGACACAAGCATCCTCCAGAAGGGCCTTACGGAGACGGATACCTGGTGTCAGAACCATGGCCTCAAGCTAAATGCAAAAAAATGCACAGTCATCCCCTTTGGGAAAAACAAAGTGCCCACAAACTACCACATAGGAGGTAATCCACTAGGTATGGAAGAAGTAATTGGGGATCTGGGGACCCAAGTAGATAGTAACCTCTCCTTTGACAATCACATTGCCAAAGTGGTTAGAAAAACCTTCTGTATAGCCCACCTAATCACAAAAGGGTTCACATCTAGATCAAGAGAGGTCATTGTGCCCCTCTACTCATCACTCATCAGGCCCATAATTGAGTACACTGCCCCATTTGGGATGTACCTTACCCGACACATGCAACAGCTGGAGAGACCTCAAAAATACCTCACCAAAAAGATCGTGGGCCTCAAACAGATGCCCTATGCAGCTCGACTAAAGAAACTCCAGCTGTACTCAGTTGCTTACCGCCTACTCAGGCGATCTCTGCCTGACGTACAAGGCCAATGTCTAACCCGGAATTGTTGGACATGCTCCACAAGAAAACTAGATCCATTAGAGCTACACGCTCCAGGTATTTAAACTTTAGCACAACAATAAATAGGACATGCTGGAGGGATAGATTCATATCCCAAAGGCTTCCCGTGCTCTGGAATAGAATCCCAGTCCATGTTAGGCAGAGCCCCTCGCTGACCCTCTTCCAAGAGAAATCTTGATGAGTGGATGGGAAATCGTAAATTTGCTCCTGGGATCACTTCTATGGCCCTGCTGGACAGAGGCTCAGGAATCTAGTCTAAAAGGGAGGTGAAAGCCAACACATTCTGGCTAGGCTTATAAATGCCCTAGGGCAGATAGCCTAGTACCTACCTATGAACCTATGGGAAATGGCCCATGCACAGTCCTAGTCTTATCAGAACTCTTTTTCTTGTCACCCAGTGATACATGTGCTGCTGTTCATTCGAAGTGCTACCTTTTTTGGTCGCAGCAGACGATCAGAATGCCCAGCTAAAGATGAGTTATGCAGAAAATGCACTAAGGTCATTTTTAAAAGGTATGTTTGTCTGGTTCTGGAACTAAACAGCCTCAGCAAACCTGTCTCTTTCTTACATCTTCACTGCAACGTGTCCAGGGTGCCTATCTAGTGCAGTTGTAACTTTATCAGTCAATGGAGGTGAACTACACGTGCTGATACAGGGAGCTCAGAATGTTATGTATCATCCTCCATGGTTCATAAGTATGGATGGTCTGTGCACAGCTCCCGAAGTAGAATTACAATGGTGACTACTAGGTTGGCAAGCTTTAGACAAGGACATTGTCTTGTTTCCACACATTAGATCATACAGTTTGCCGCAGTTTCAAGCTATTCATTTTACCTAATCTCTGTGCTGATACTGTATTGCGTCATGACTTTTTCAAGCTGCACTCAAACATAGAAATTCCTTTTGGAGGAACCAACCCCCGTTCATCTTAGTTGATTAATTGCTGCTCAAATCAAAGCTCCACGCCTCTATCAGCATTTATCACCAGACTGCAAGCCTATACCAACGAAATCTAGGTGTGTCAGCCCTTCGGATGAGATCTTTATACAAGCTGAGATGAAATGACTCCTGACCAATGGCGTAATTGAATCCTCTTAACTCGCCCTGTAGAGCCCAGGTTCTGATCAGTGCAAATTGAAGGCACAAAAAGTGGATGTTCATTGACTAGTCAAACAGTAAATTGTTTATGCATCTTGATGCCTATCTTCTTCCAAGCATAGATGTGATGATTCAAAAGGTGAAGCTTTACGAGGAACACGGCACTTTGTATCTAAAAAGACCCTCCCACTAAATACCGATAAGAGATGATGAGAAACAATATACTGCCTTTGAGACTTGTAGCAGACTGTATCAGTTCCGTTGTATACCATTTGGCTTGACTAATGGTGTGACATCCCCACTTGAGGCCAGTAATCAAGGAGCCTGAATCCTCACCTCTGACACTGTAGAGAGATGTTCACTTGGAGTACAAATGGATACACTCAGTATTTCCAGATGCAGAACACTTTGCATCAAGCACAATTTCCCTTAAGAACACACAGGGATTACAGTCAGCCTGGGGTCTGGATTGCTCTAGATCTGTCTCTTCCCCAGGTCCCCAGTAAGGCTCTCTACTGGCACAGCTGTGTTTAGCACTTTGTCTGTGAAACCAGTGCTTTGTGTCCCTTCTCCAAGTTGCTCGCTCACACACACACACACACACACACACACACACACACACAGATTGAGGTATAATTTTCGCAAACACATACACACGTGGGAAAGGCTGGCACAGATTACCTGCTCTACCAACTTTGCATGGACTATAAGGTAGATTCACTGCCACCAGTCAGTTACTGTAAGGCTGTTAAAAGTGTACCCGATTATACTGAGTGAAGTTAATATTAATACAATGCTGCGGTAGCGTTGTTGCCTCACAGTAAGACGCTATCTGGTTCGATTCACAGCTAGAACATCTTCTGCGTGGAGACATGCGTGAATGGGCGTACCTTCGTTGAAGGTTGTGTGTCAGGACTGGCAACTTGGCACTCGGCACGTAAAAATCTACTGCCGATCATTAGCAGACCGGAGTTCCGCTGTGGCGACCCCTAACCGGGAAAAGCAGAAAGACGCAATAACAACAAATGATAATGTTGACCAAACAGCAAGGCTTTTAGGAGTGGCCACAGTTATCGCCAAATAAAAACATGCAAATAATCTCAAAGCTTAAATATTTTCTAAAAAGGACCAGCCAGAAGGAAAAGTTTAAATGCACTTAATAATAATTAATAAAAGAACAAAAAAATACTAAATATCCATTTACAGTAAACACCAGAGCTTCAGTCACAGGAAATATTGAAAATAACACAGCTGGAAAGGGTCACATAGTTGCGGAAAAGCAATACTTAACTATTCTCACTATATATTTCTTGACTGTTCTAGAGAATTACTGTTCCTGCTTACTGAATAGAGCAAGGCAAGATGATGTGGGTGAGTGGTCTTTGCTGTTAGATCCAGTACAGAATACCGATAGCAGTCTCCTCCTAATATCTAAATATTATTTGTGGCTTACAGAATGACATCACACACATCTGGTCATCTGACTTTTTCCCGCACTATCCCCCATCACTAAAAGCTGCCAGGGATTAGCACATGTGCGCTACAGTACACACTAGACCTTTAACTTTAGTTTTATTAAAGCATCTGGAAACCATAAAACAATAAAACCATTCCACTGTTCCTATAACAACTACAAACTATTCTCTAGCGCAGACATTGCGTCTCTGGCTCCATTCGAAATTGTGGGATTTAGTTTTATTAATGCATCTGGAAGCCATAAAACAATAAAACCATTCCACTGTTCCTATAGCAGCAACAAACTATTCTCTAGCGCAGACATTGCGTCTCTGGCTTCATTCAAAACTGTGGGATAACAGCTTTATGGCTTAACCCATAAGGTAGTTTAATTTCAGATATATTTTAAAATTGGCTGGCTGAGATTAACCTTTTCTGTTCCAGTATCCTCTGTAACAGCATATAAATTTCAACAATTACAGTAATGCATGTACATTTCTTTGCTTTCCAGCATGGCACACTGTTACATTTTAACGCAAGCAGCTTTAAAAGTACATTTTTCAACACAATCATTTGTACAAATCAGTTTAATTTACAAATGACATATAATTCTTTACAAAATTCCAGCTAGCTGTGCTGCATATGTTACACATCCAGTACTCTTATTTCTCCTGGCATGGCTGGAAGTATCTCCTGTTGTCATAAATAGTGTAGCCTGTTTTCAATGCACTATTGATGAAATAATTCCATCCTACCAACTGCGTGACACATTTGCTTACGTCAATAATGTCACTGTCTGTGGAAAAGATGGGGGTGATCACGATAACAACTTGCAGAGATTTCGTAAAGCTGCCAAACGATACGGTCTAATGTTCAATGATGACAAGAGCATAATAGCAGCTATTAAAATCAAGCTGTTTGGCTGCGAGGTATCTAAGGGGGTAGTCAAGCCAGACTGAGAGACTAGAGCCTCTGCAAAAACTGCCCCCTCATCTCAAGTCTCAAAGAAGATTAATGGGGATCTTTGTTTACTATTCACAGTGGATATTTAGGTTTTTGGATAAAATTCACCCTCTTGGACACAACACGACCTTCCCACTGCCTAAAGCTGTGGTGGATACATTCAAGAATCTTTTAAAACGGAGCTAGAGAATGCTGCCATATCTATGGTCGATTATAATGTCTGTCCCTCGGAGCTTGAGAATGCCGCCATATCTATGGTCAATTATAATGTCTGTCCCATTGGTAGTGGAGACAGACGCTTCGGAAATCGCCATTGCTGCAACACTAAATCAGCAAAGAAGGCCTGTGACCTTTTTCTCCAGGATGCTGTCACCTTCCAAGAGGCGCCATTCAGATGTCAAGAAGGAAACATTTGCAGTGGTCATATCAATTTTAAAATGAAAGCGCTTTCTTCTGGGAAATCATTTTGAGCTAGATACTGACCAACGATGAGTTGCCTTTATGTACGGCAGTCAACAGAGAGGCATGATGAAGAATTTTTCACTTCAATGTTGTTTATCAGCCTGGGAAGGAGAATCTCACCGCTGATGCCTTATCGCATGTGTGTTGTAGATCATTTCCCTCTCTTGTCGACTTAGGTTTTTATATGACTCCAGCTCATTGTATCATCCTGCCATTGCCCGCTTGATGCAGTTTATGCACTCTAAGAATATTCCATTTTCTGTAGAGAGGTATGAAGCATAACCTCAGACAGTTCTGTATGTGCAGAAGTGAAGCCATGTTTTTACCATCCTACAAATACCATGCTCGTAAATCTACCCAACCTTTTGAGAGATTGAGCATAGATTTTAAGGGACTTCTTCCTTCTACAACACGCAATTGGTATTTGCTTACTATTATTAAAGAATATTCAAGATTCCGTTTTGCATTCGCTTGCCAAAGCATAACTGCACAAACTGTAATTGCCTGCCTATGCCAACTATTTTCACTCTTTGGTATGCCAGCTTATATTAATTCAGACTGTGGCACCTCTTTTATGTTTAACGAATTAGAGTTTTTTGCACACCAAAGGAATTGCAATCAGCAGGACCACACCTTACAACCCCCAAGGTAATGGTAAAGTCAAGCATCTAAATGGTGCACTTTAGGGGGCCATTACTCTGGCTTTAAATGTTTTTGCTCGAGGCTCTCCACTTGATCGATCTTTTACTGAGCACAGCCACAATTGCGATGCCACGTGAAAGGTTGTTTCAGCACAATCGGAGGTCCACCAATGGCACTGCCTTCCAGTTTGGCTCACATTTCATGGTCCTGTGTTGCTAAGAAGTAATAATAGGTCCTCAATGTATGATCTGTTAGTGGAGGAAATGGAACTCCTGCATTGCAGTCCTCAGTACACACGTGTTCAACTTGCCAGTGGAAAACAGGAGACTGTATCTATCCGGCAGCTAACAGCCAAGGGTGAAGATAACTGTGAACTGTCCCAAATTACTAATCACCCACAATAGCTGAAGAGTATGGCAACCTGACCAATTCAGCAGACAAGTGGAAGACCAGATGCTGCTTTGCCTGAGCAATTATAAAACACCAGATCTAGCTGTATCCTCTCTCCCTGTCTCACATATTGATTAAAATAGCCTAGACACTTATATTCGACAATAACAGAGAGTACGTCCCTATAACTTGGGTAGCAGAGAAGCCCAAGTGAAGAGTTTTGTTTTCTGCTCTGCTTTCTGCCATTTTGTGACCCTTCACTGGCACTAATCTCTACTACTTCACTCGACATTTTGATGGGGTAGACTGTGATGATTTTGCTTTCATTTATTTTACCTCGTTTACTAGCAATATATATATATATATATATATATATATATATATATATATATATATATATATATATATATATTTTTTTTTTTTTTGTAGCTGAACTAGTTCAATTGTAAGGTGAATAAAGCCTAGTCTTCAGGCCTTCTGTTCTCAAGTAATCTCATCAGTGTTGTTTGCATTTGCTTATTTGCATGTCACAGTATATGTCTGTATGTATGCATGCATATCTAGTGCGTGTGTGTGTGTGTATATGTATATGTGTATGGGTGTACTCCATTATATTGAAGAGAGTACCGCGTTGACAGCCAGTTGGTCAAAATCATTGCTTTGAGGATTACCCCAGAGCAGGTTAAACCAAAACAAAGTGTTTTGGTAGAGGGGAAAGCCCTCCTGCAAACCCTGTTGATTATATATCCTAACTTTGAGGTGGCACAATCCCCAAGGAAGGGGAAAACTCCCCAGGGGTTGCCTGCCTGTCAACCATCTTCTCCAGTTGACCAACTGGTTGCTGACTTTTTACTGTGTTCACTGTGAGTGTATTATATATACAGACAAATAAAATTAGTTTTAAAAATCAACTAAAATCTTATTTCTTTAAGTCTTGGATATTTACATACTCTAACCCAAACTAACTTCTTTAAGTCCACTCTGTCTCCATATCTCCTCTATATATCTGTTATAAAGTCTTCCCATAACTTCACACCGTATAATTCCTTGTAATACAAAGTATGCCAGTATCTATGGAATTTTGTATTAAGTTTTTCAGTTTAACATTGCTGTTATGTTTAACAATGTTGTTGTTAATCTCGTCTCTTCACTATTAATACTCACGTGGAAATGTTTGACAAATTTGTTAGCTTCTTTTCTAAATAGTTCTAAGTCAATTTCTTTTTGGACATTTATATTGTATGGAACTTTTCTTCCTGGCCCTCCGCTGAAAATGGGCAACTCTACCCAGTCAGACTTCCCTAGTAAACAAATGTAAAATAAATAAATATATGTGTATGTAATTTTTTATATATAATATATATAATCTATGGGAAACTAACTTTTGGCAGTATATATTGTTGATCTATAACGAAACAAATGACACATTGAATGCTGGCTATCTTGACCTGGCCCAGATGTTCTATGCAGTCCCCACTCGGGTATTGTTGATAATCTCTCAGAACCGGGCATAAATACCTACATAACTTGCTGGATTGCCAGCTGGCTCACAGGACCCAAAAAGTCAGGATTGGTGAGACCACCTCCACCAAGAGATCAGTCACCAGTGGAGTACCCCAGTGCTCCGTGTTAGGCCTGCTCCTGTTTTGCAACTACTTCTCAAAAGTCAGAGCTAATGTTAAAGACCTCTGCCTCACTAAATTTGCAGATGATTTTAAAGAGTGGGAGCTTTCATAGACTCTCCCACGACACCAACATCCTGCGAGAGCGTTTACACCAAATAAATGACTGTTGCGAAAGCCATAACTTTAGTGCAAAGAAATGCATTCTAGTGCCCTTTGGTAAATTGTCCTCTCAAGCTAATTATTTTATTGATAAAACACCCCTAAGAGTTGAACTGATAGGGTAATGGTAACATATGTAGACAGTAGTGTGGCGTTCGACCAACACTTAACCAAGATAGTAAGAAAATCATTCAGTGTTGCCCATCTTGTAAGCAAAGGTATGGCGTCAGCGCCAAAGTAAATAATAGTACCACTCCACTCAGTCCTTATAAGACCCATTATTGAATAAAATACCCACTGTGGCATGTACCTAACCAGCAACATGCAACAGTTGAAATGCCCTCAGTGGTTCCTCACTAGGAGAATCCAGGGTATGGATACCCTGCCTTATGCAGATCTTATGGTTCTGTCTCTCTACAATCTCTTGCAGGTTACTGAGAACTGATCTTTGCCTGGGATATAAGGCCTCCTCAGATCCAGCCCCAGTGGATCTCTTGCAGATCCACCAGACAAACGGCGCCAGAAAGACTAGATCCAAGGACCTGAACTTTGTCAGTAACATATGTAGAAACTGCTGAAGGGACCAATATGTGTCTCAAAGGATGCCTGCACTATGGAATAATCTCCCTATCTATGTGAAAGAGTTCATCCCGGACCCTATTCAAAAGAAACTTTGATCACTGGATGGGGAATTGCAGATTCATTCTTGGTCTGACCCCCATGTCTCTGATCGACAAAAGTCGACAGTAAGTAAATTAATCCCCAACTAACAAAACAAACCCCCCACATAACCCTTAGATACCTCTTTACCAACATATCCTAACATGTAAGCATCCAAGCAATGCTGGAACAAAACTGGGTTGGGTTGCAAGGCTGAGCTTATAAAAACGTTGATAGTTGTTAACCTAGTTTAAACCTTATGAAAAAAAAAAACATTGATCCACAAAGGATTAAAAAACAACTAGAACACATGTTTTTGCAAGGGCATGCCTCACTGTACCCCCTACATCATCTGCTAATTATATATGTACCATATCTGAGATTACAATACAGTGGGGAAAAGGCATATTCGCTGGTCCCCACTGTGCCGGGATCTCTACCTTAAAAAGCCATCACTTTTCAAACTGCTGATTTTTTGATCAGCTCTTTGACCCCCCCCCCCTGCTGTGTGTGTGTGTGTGTGTGTGTGTGTGTGTGTGTGTGTGTGTGTGTGTGTGTGTGTGTGTGTGTAAAATATATACCTACACACACACACACACACACACACACACAAATACATTTGTGCATGAAGATTGTAGATATCAAATACATTTACATACAGGTGGAGGTAGCTTGACTGTGTAATCTGGAACTGTAGTTTATTTGTGAACATAGCATAGAGGTGCAGTTTAGGGCCTTATACCTGAGGCAGCTTACACATGGTGAGGATAGTTTAAAGATTTAAGATCAAAAGATAGTGTAGAAGTTTGTTTTAGGATGATAGTTATTTATGAAATAGACATTCCTTTCAGACTTGATTTAGAGCTCTAGTTGTACGTGGGAGTAGCTCACATCCTTATTAGGACTGTTATTTGTTAGGGTGGGAATGGCATTAGGGTTTGTTTTATTGTCTTATTACTGGATAGTAGTGATGTAATTATAAGTACTTGGGACATGGTTACTTTTAAAGTGGGATTGCTTACAGATGCAATTTTAGGGCTGTAATTGTAAATGAATGAAACAAGCATAATTGTATTTATAGCTGTATTTTTTAAGTGGGAGTAGTTTATGTGTGTGTCATTTAATAACGTTGCTATTTATAAGTCCGGATAGCTTTGGGGTATCATTTAGTGCCATTAATAGATTTGGGGTATCATTTAGTGCCATTATTTATAAGTGGATAGTAAAGATACAGTAATGGGTAATTTTAGAGTTCGAATTATGAAATGTGTTGTTGTCTTTCGGCTTTTACCGGTTAGGGGTCGCCACAGCAGAACTCTGGTCCGCTAATGATTGGCAGTAGATTTTCACGAATGCCGAGGTGCCAGCTTGATGAAATGTGTAAATGAGTGTATTTTGCAGGTATGATTCAGGACAATTCTACTTTGCATGTGAGATAGTTTACAGATACGTCTTACAACTTAATAGCCCAGGATAGCTTATAGATATAAGTTTTGGTCAAAAGTATAAGTGAGGATAGCTTGCAGATTTAATTCAGGTTGGCAGTTTGTAAGGTGTAATGCAGGACTGTAGTTGTTTATATGTGAAAATAGCTATGTGGCTTACATATGTAATTTAACATCTTTTTTTGTAAGTGGAGGCAACTTATGGGTTGATTTAGGGCCATAGTTTTATATAAGCACTTGCCCTTATCAACCTTTGTCCTCCAAACCAGTGCCTGATTTAACCATTTTTCACTGTCATGTAATTGATCCCCTGTTCTAATTTGATGGGAAGGGTATGCATTGTGGCATTTGAGTCGGGTGCCGCAATACATTTGTACACTTGTGCATTGTTATGAATTTGGTTTGTTAAAAGTTTTGTAAACTCTTTTTTGTATTAAACCACAGCCTAGATAAACTTAGTATTTATTACTGTGATATTACCTTGGGATAATGTGTGTTGTGCCCATAGACTTAAATGGGGCACCTTTACGCATGCACAGTGCTGCACCCATTAAAGTCTGTCGATATAACACATGTTTTTCCTTCACTGGCACCAGTAAGGTTAAAGTTTGTTTTCCATCAGTGACAATATGGAAATCATATTTTTCAGTGCATTTCTTGTTGAACTGCAACATGAAAATGCTGTCTGCTGGGTAAAGTTGTTCGATAGGTTTTGTATCACATGTTGTGGTGCAAAGGAAGGATTATAAAACGTTGGAAAATCACTTTAACATTAGGGGAGCAGCTTGTATTAAATCAGTCTGTTCGTGCATGGGTGACTGTTGTTGTCCTGCTTGTGCATGGGTGACACTAGTTGTTGTCCTGCTCGTGCATGGGTGACACTAGTTGTTGTTTGAGGTGGCAGTTAAACAAGTGGTATTGTCCTTAATTTTGTCAGTTTATTTAATTAACATCAGGTAATTGTTTTTTGTGGTAGGGAAACTTAATTTCAGGAAGCAGTGAAGCATGAACTGGAGAAGAAGCTGGAGATGAGGTTGAGTCCAACTGGGCATTTGTAAACTTGGAGAAGGCACGTAAATAAGGTCTGAAGGAAGCTGATTTGGGCAGTCTTGTGGTGGTTTGAAGTGCCAGAGACATTGGTAGAATTAGTGCAGGCTATGTACAAGGACTCAATGACACAAGTATTAACAGTGTTCGGACTTGCACATGTATTCCATTCTGAATGGGTGTGCATCAGGAGTCCTCTCTGAGCTCACTGCTGTTCATACTACTTCGTAGGTGTATACCCACTAAAGTCCTTAAAAGACTAGCCGTGCAACCCAACTGTGACCCATAGATTTGATTTTTGTATGATTTACTGACTGCCTATGTTCATCAGAGACATAGTTGCCAGACCAGGGTAGAATTTCCGATTACCCATCTGTTCAACTAGGTTGCACTTAAATAGTGTTAGGGAGGAACTCTACTTCACGTGGATGGAAAGCCTGTTCCAGAGAATGTGACTTCTCTGAGAAGCATATCTATCTCTCCAACATGTCCTATTTATGTTGCAGGCTAATTTTAGGTCTTTTATCATAGTAGTTCTGATGCTGTTTGTTTTGTGGATGTGTAAAAGGTTCATCAAAATGGGTTCCTGGGTTGCCTTGTATGCCAGGCAAAGATCACTTGTCAAAAGTGTTTATGGTACTGAGGAGAGAGAACACTTTCAGATCAGCTTACGACATTGTGTTTCCTGTATTCCTTTTATAAGGAGCATTTTTCAGCATTGGGGCAGTATGTACCTGTTTTCTTCTCATTTTTGCCTTTGTGACCTTTTTTTTTATAGAAGTCCATAAGCAAGGCCTTCCTTTGACAAAGCCAAACTGGGATGGATCCAGTGTCTGGAGATCTCCCATGTCCTTGTAGATAATATACATAATTATTTCCATGGCTTTGCAAATAAGACTGGTCAGACTAATGGGTCTGTAGTTCCCAGGATCTGTTGATGGTCCGGCCTTATGAAGGGGGATGACAATCAGACGCTTCCATTCTCTTGGCACAAAGCCTGTTTTAAGACCAGTTAGTGACTCCAGTGGTCCTGATAAGTAAGTTTGTTTATTGACATTTGATTATCGAGAAAATCTGACTGGGTAGAAGCCCATTTTCAGCAGAGACCTGGGGAGAAAAGCCCTAAATTTATTACAAAACATTCTAAGAACAGTAATTTTGCAAGCCCCAAAAATAAAACAAAAACATCTGCAGTTTAAATAATTATAACAAAGTAGACATAATAGAAAAACATTGGAATTGATACAGTGTGTGACAGTTTAATGTTTAGAGAAATTTTAGACAGATTTACAGAAATTAAAGGTACGTTAGTCTAATACAAATAGGAATAGCAGTATGAAGTGAGGGAAAACAGGCTTATGATATATTTAGAGAGAAAGTCAGGGAAGAGAATTGAATAACAGTTAGGAAGTAAGTGAAGAAGGGAGAGTAAGGAGGTTTTAAGGAATGAAAAGGTACTTGTTCTTATCCTGGTTTTGAGCAAGAAAAAAATCCAGATTTTAGCGAGGAAGTCTTTCAGAGTGGTTTTGAAAGATGGGAGGGTATAGATCTGATGGATACAGGTAAGGAGTTCCAGGCCTTGGCAACCTTGTACAAGTACAGACAGTGGCCAGCAAATTTGTTAGGTTTGTAGACGGACATGAGTTTTTGGTCATTGGATTGCAATGACCAACTAGGAACATAGCTATGTAGAATGTTTTTTTTAGTGCTGGACAGGCAGATGGATGCTGGATAATTTTATAGGCAGTAAGACGTTGTGTGTTAGTTGATGTGGGAGTTCTAACCAATTAAGGCTTTTTAGTGCTATACAGTAGTGGGTTCTGAAAGGGGTATTTGCTGCAAATTTAGCAGCTTCATTATAGCATTGTTCAAGTTTTAATTTTTGTGAAGTCTGGAGGTTAGTAAGGCTGGGAGCACCATAAAGAAGACTGGGGAGGAGATGGTAGTGTAAAAGTGTAGATTTAGTTGCGTCAATGCGAGAGTTTTTGGTTCTGTAAAGCATCCCTAGTTTTCAATTAGTGTTCCTCATGTAATTTTGTATATGCAGGTCGAATGTAAGATTATCATCCACTGTCACCCAACCTCAGGTCAAGCAAAGAACGGGGGAAGAGAAGGGACTAGAATGCAGCTTTAAGCAGTGATGGACGACACCAGCAAACATGTCAGAGAGGACAGATCAACAAAGCTGCTGTATGCAGACTTGGAACAGAAAGTTCAGCAAATGAGAAGAGAACGGAATGCAAAGGCACATAGGGTGTAGTTGTGTACAGACGAGAGTGGTCGCGACCATAGCAAATAGGGGTGGAAATCATAAGAAGCTGGAAATTGAAATGGAAGGAAAATAGCAGAACAAGCAGACAGCTTCATTTATCTGGGAGGTGGGTTGAGGAGGATGGAAGTCTGAATTAGGAGGTGAAAACTTGACTCTTGAGGTGCTGTTGCCAACTGATACAGGATGTTTGGGTAGTGTGCAAAAAGAAGAATGCCAAAGAAGCTGAAAATTAAGGAATACAAAACAGTGGTGTGACCAGTACTACTGTATGGCACAGAAACCTGTGCAGTGAATGCAGAGCAGATGAGAAAGATAGAAATGCTGGAGATGAAGTGCCTGTGAGGGGTGGTAGGTTGTACACTGAAAGAAATGTGGGCATTAGAACAGAAGTCAAAGTAGCTGTAATTGCAGAGAAGGGCATAGAGAAGAGATTGCAGTTGTTTGGGCACTTGTGCAGAAAACAAATTGGTGACGAAGATTTGGGAGAGCTGGGAAGAAGGCAAGAGGAAACTGGGACAGAGAATGAGACTGAATGAGAAAAGACATAGGACAGCTGTTATGACCTTTGAAAAAGTAGAGTACTACCAAATCAGGATAGGTGGCAGCAGTTCGTGTAACATCCTGACCCCATGTAGGGAAAAACTGGGGAAAGGGGTGGATTGATGATTAAGAATAGCAGTATATAGAGCCTTTACTTGTAGAAATCTCAGTTGCGTACTCACTGAAAAGCTTTACTGTATTCATTCAGGGAGAACAGACACTGTACATGGTTTTGTGAGTATTTTTGAATAAGAGCATATATTGCTGTTTCATGTTAAGTGCTTGTCTGCAGTTTGACTAAACCTAGATCTTGAACAACATTCAAACCAGCCAGCACTGTTTTATTTACTCTCTTACTCATTGTATATCTTCTTTGTTTATTGTATATCTTGTTTGTTTAGTTTATTTAGCAATAGCTATTTGATTTGTCTTACTGCTGCAACGTGATATAGCTATTTGAAACTAAAAAATACTTCATTCCTAGCTGTTGAATTTCCAAATGTTCTAGTATAAACAGCCAAACAGTACTATGATTCTGCTTGACTGTTATGCATTCTGTTTATTATTTGTAATAAACTTAGAGCTGTCTTATGCACACTTATAAAATTTGTACAGAATTGTTTTAACTAGTTAATGTATGCAGTGGTGGTGCTGCGGTAGCGTTGTTGCCTCACAGTTAGATGTTGCCCGTTCGATTCTCAGTTAGAGCGTCTTCTGTGTAGTGACATGCGTGAATGGGCGTTCCTTCGTTGAAGGTTGTGCATTAGGCCCGGCAAGCCAGTATGTAAAAATCTACTGCCAATCTTTAGCGGACCGGAGTTCCGCTGTGGTGGCCCCTAACTGGGAAAAGCCAAAAGACACAAACCATGTACTGTTATCTGTACTCTGTCTAGCATCTTTAGACTTGTCAACATATTTTATTTACTTGGTTGCTTGCTTGTACTTTAACATTGTTTTTCAGGTTAGTCTCCCTGGGCTACCTGCTTTTTTTCTGGAAGACATGAGGTGGTATTTATACTGACTCGGGGAAAACTTGGTTATGGCAACCAGGAAGTTCCTCTACTCTAATCATATCCATGCTTATTTTATCTACTTTTTATATCTTAAAAAAAAGTCTTCTTTACATAGTTTTCACCATAACATTTTTACTCTTTTACATTTCAGAAACATGTTCTGTAGTTTCTTCTTGATAGTGTAAACATAGTCTATCTTTTTTTCTTTTTATTGGCATATTTCCTTTTACTGGTAATTTATGTATTACCTGTCTCCACAAAAAATCTTGACATTCTACTTTTTGATTATACCGTTTGATTCTTATTTTATAGCTTTAATTTTTTCATCTCTTAGATTTTACATAGCACTGTTTAATCATTACATTCCTAAACCATACTCTTCTTTTTCTACATTGTCGATTTTTATTTTCCACAAAAATATTTTTTCTCGGTAACATTTTTTCTTCATGTGTACACTGTTTTTCTCTTTACTCTTGTTTTCCATACCCCCAAATTTATCATACTTGCATTTATACAGTTTTACTACCAATCTCTCATCTTTTTCATTTAGCCACTGTAACACTCTGTAAAGTTTAATGAAGCAGCGTATACCACTGGGTTAATTAACCCTAAACCTCCTCCTTCTTTATTTACATTCAAAACTTCTCTCTTTTTTTTTTTTTTACTGGGTTTAATCCAGAACCCCATATAAATATAACCACTCCTACTGCCTTCTCTCTTCCTCCCACCCCCATTTTTCCTCAAACAGGTTAAACTGCTACAACTTAGTACATGCATCATTTTCAAATCTAGGTGCTTAGGATTTCCCTTTCTCTTCCCACCTTGGCTGACCTGATGTGACTCGCAGTGTAAGTATCTTCATTATATGGATTTTTTACTGTTTTTGTGTGTAACTGAATGACCTGATGCTAAATTCTGATACTGCACAGCCTGCTCAATTTTTGTTGCAGAAGCTCTATAAGTAGCTAGTGACTTAACTGAATTTCTGTGGTAATATTTGTGTTTAAACTGAACCTGTACCTAGAGAAAGTTATAATCAGAGCTACTACTTGCTGCATATGTTTTTAATGTTTAAATTGCTCACACACATTGAATAAGTGCTTTTATGACCTGAATAACTTGTGGCTATACCTGAATTGCTTGTACTGACAACTTTCCATTTGTACAATTGTGAATGATTGATTTAGTTTTTCTGGTGTATCTGTAAAATCTGGCAAGTGTTTATTTACTGCATTGCTCTCTTGCTAAGATTTCTTAGCTATACATCCTGGTCCACTCTGAAGTGTGCTACTTTACCCCCCCCAAACCTTTCTCAATGTACTAGTTTAAAATAACTGCCTGTTGCTGCCTTAATGCTTACCCTAGAATTGCTGCTTCTCTCTTTTCCTAGTTACCTCCACTAGCATACTGCAGCTGCTGCATAACGGTGTCTACAGGATTGCAATTTGGCTACCACTCTCTCAATAAAAACTGTTTTTCTCCCAGCAATTAAACAGAGTAGGTTACACGTTTGCCTTTTTTTTTCAGCTTTTTCCCAGTTAGGGGTCACCACAGCGGAACTCCGGTCCGCTAAGAGTAGGTTACACACATAAAAACATTTGTTAAGCTTACTGTTACAGTGCTTGTGTAACTAAGCGAGTCACTATTTTAGTCAGCCATAGGGCTCTTTTCTACTTGAGTGTTTACCTCCTTCCCCTGTAACTACACTGACTCTTACATTAGTGTCTCTGATCCTAATTTTTACAGGTATACCATGTACCGTTCTGGCTTTCTACACAAACAGATTTTCTGTATCAAAGTTTTACTTGTCTGACATTGAACAAGTGACCCTTGTGAAAATCCTCAAAAGTGTATACTGTTGGTCTGTCTTTCCTGCTAAACATAAATAACATTAAGTGCTGAGTGCAGGTTTTAGGCTCTTATTAAACTTACCTCTGCTGTGGTGTCTTGAGTCAACCAAGGTCCCCCTCTAACCACTCTTCCTGCCTTCTCTCTTCCTCCACCCCCATTTTTCCTCGAACAGGTTAAACTGCTACAACAGTAATTTCACACTGCACTCCCTCACATAGCCCAGAAAATTATACCCTGCAGCTATTAGTATAACCTATAGATTAAAAATAGGTAAACATTTGGTGTAAAAAGAAAAAAATCTAAATACAGCCAAAACGTTACCCTCACATACCATAAGCTCAGGGAAATACATGGAGTCATTGACAATAGGCTAACCTCCGCCCTCTTCCTTGACCTATCAAAAGCCTTTGACATGGTCAACCACGAACTTCTCATTCTTTCTCTAAAATCCATTTCCCTCAACATGCACACTGTCCAGTGGTTCCAGTCCTACCTAACTGGTAGATAACAGGCAGTACTATGGCAGGGCAAACTCTCCAGCCAGCTCCCTCTCACACTTGGTGTCCCTCAAGGCTCCATACTAGGCCCACTACTCTTCTCTATTTTTATCAATAATCTTCACACTGCTATCCCTAAAGCTACCAAACTATATGACCCTGCAGTCCTCCAAAAGTCTCTTCAAAAAAACCTCAAAGCAGTTTTTCAAATTGAACTAGCTCTGCCCATGTAACAACCCGGATTAAGTTATAAAACAATAGCATAATCAGTATTTATCATAGCATAATCAGTAGTTATTCTTTTGTTGTTTTTTTTCCCCATTGAATTCTACTTGCATCTTTATTCCCAAATGGTATACTTAACACAGAAATTTAATTCATTGTAAATTACATACCCTCGATATTTACTACATCAAACACTCATTTGTGCAAGTTGTTACTACCCTGCCTCCTTCGTTTTGTAATTAATTTCTCAGGCTATCACATTAAAACTAATGCAAAGAGTATACTTCCTATCATTATGTCCTAAATATTCCAGTGCATCGTTGTATGTCCTTTTATATTTTTCTTTCTATACTTTTGTTCCATCATATTGCCACTGTAAAAAAAAAAAAAATTTTTTATATTTTTCCCTAAATATCACCCACCATTCAGACCAATTTATTTTTAAAATGTTCGAATAGTAATATGATCTTTCAATAACTGTATTACTAAACTCTTTTTCCTTCTTCATTCCATGCTTTCTCATTTATCCTTTTTATTCTTTTGCCTATTTTTATGTGCTCCTTATTTTCTGTTATCTCTAGCCATATTGCAAGATGATCAGAAAACACTGTTTCAACTATTTTGCTTTCTCCTGTAACTAAACCTTCTGATACTATAAAATAATCTATTTCAGTTCTATACATGCCCCTTTTGCAACTCCATGAATTGTTGTCCCAAAGTTTTACCTTATTACATCTTATAACTTCTAATATTTTTCTTGTATCGTTTCCTTTCTTTTTATACTTGCCTCTTATATCACAATTAGTCTCCTGTTGTTATAATATTCATATTTATCACTAGATAATCTAAAATCTGATGAAATACGCTTTCCCTTTCTTTACAATTCGTATAAGCATACAGTGTTCTAATTCTATAGGTTTGTTCTTTCCCTTTTAAATCTACAGTTGTTAATATTGCCATTTTTGCTAAAGGTGCATCTAGTATCTTTACTGTATTTCTCCAGAATATGGCTATTCCAGAACATCTTTCATTTCCCAAATTCCAGATTCTTTCCTCCCCATAGTTTCTCTGTTTGCAAGCTGTACTGTACCACTCCAACATTCCTATTTTTCTCTTAATACTATTCACACTTAGAGAAAACACTCTCTAAAATTTTCATTTCCTTAGATTCATGGTTTCATAAATTTAGAGCTGACCATTCAATGAAAACTGTGTAGAAAACTCTGTATATATAACCCCCTGAAACCTTTATCTGCTTTATTCTAGAAGTTCATGAGCATATACTCTACGTTTGGCACTTACTGTTGCAGTGTGCAATGAGTTCTTTAGCTCTCACCCTCCCCATTCCTATATTTAAGTAACTTCTCTTGCTAAGTCTCTCTTGCCTTCTTAACTATTGGATCTGCCGGCCTGCTCGTGCACATTTTTAAACCTCTTTACAGCTTCTGCTACCAGATCTAGGTCCAAGAAGTTTTTGACCCCGTGGGGGAAGAAAGTAATAAGTATTGCAGGATGTAGCGGCCTGAAATGAAGGTCTAGCTGTCTGCAGAGTTTAAAGTAAGGAGAAAATTGCTTCTTTTTTTACCTTGATCCATGAAAATGAGCCGTTTCCATGTTGTCAACGTCTTTTTCTTTTTCCAGAGCAGATTCAAAAGCTGTTCCTTTACTTTTGAGTCATTTTAACCATAGGGAGCAGGGATCTCTTAGTGGATCGCTGGGCTGTATTGACTTGATGCACTGTATCAATAAAGATTTCTCCTTTTGGCAGTCCAGTCCATCTGCTCAGTTGGTAAATCACACCATTGTCAGCAGTCTCTACTTTCAGATCCCTCCGGGGTGCTTGTAATCCTTAGTTTCTCTCTCCTTTCTCTGTCTACCATCTCCTGGAGTTTTTCTTGTAGCACTTCTCTGGCCACCTCTGACATGGTCAGCCTGGTTTGCACAATCTTGTCACCTGCCCTCAAAGCTTCCAGCTTATCAGAGTGCATGACTTGTCAGTTTCTTTTAATATAGTAAAAAGAAAAATCCTTGGTATCCCTCAAAGTGGCTGTAACTCAATGCAGGTGGTTTATAGGGCGAGCTGCAATGACTGTGAAGCATTTTATATGGGGAAAACGCTCAAAGAAAGCTTGAAAGAAGGATTTCTGACCATGTTTCCGAAATTAGAGCCGAGTGCAAGAATAATACACTGGCTCAGCACCAGCAGCTTCACAAAACACAAGCTGGCTTTAAGTTTCCAATTATTGATCGTGTGCTGGAAGGAGATATCCTTAATCTTTTAGAAAAAACTACTGTGCCAGCTGAAACTGAACTCTTTTTAGAAAACCAGTGCTTAATTGTATTGCTTCATAAAAAGCATACTGGAACTCAGAAAACTGCCTCACTGTCTGAAAGACTGTTAAAAAGTCTGATATGGGACTGATTAATGCTGACATATGCAAATATTGTTAAAAACAAATATAAAAAATTGTAAATATTTTACAATGAAAATAACTGACATTGGCACTGTTTTCCGATACTCCTAAGTGCACTTTTACTAATTCAGACGAAATACTTTCTTAGGTAGATGCCAGACTTGAACAAATCCCCGGGGCCTTAATGCTTTGTTTTTATTTTTAACATTTTTCACTGTGTGGCAATTATAGTTACGGTTTTCAGGCTACTTAGGTGTCCACTTGTAGATTCAAACACGTGTTCATTCATATTATGATTGATTCTTTTTGTTGTGTAAAAAAAGCATAATGTCTAAATATCTCAAATACCAAAATAGTTTATTATAACACAAGCAAAGCTTTCAAGCACAACAGACTCTTTATCAATACAAGTTAAAAAGTAAAGCTCCTTACTACTTTTATACTATGAGCCAGCCCCTTAATTACAAGATCAGTTAGTCAGTTTGAATAAATCAGTTTAAAGCAAGGCCATCTAATGATCAAATAGCAATATTCAGCAGCACTATTCAATTTTGAAACCTGTATAAATGCAATATAAGTAGTATAAATAAACAGTGATCATATAAAAACTATACAATATATAAAATACCTATAAAACATATACAGTAGATTTGAGTACACAGTCCAGTCAAATAAAACTCTCAAATAGAATTTAAAACTCTCAAATAGAATTCTGTTTGTTTCAGAATCTGTTTAATACCATTACTTATACCTGGTGGTGTTTCTGCTCTAAAATAATTTATCCATTTATATTCTGCACATTGTTTTATTTATGATCTCGTTTCCTTTGCTATTTATAAATACCTGTTCATAGGTTCATACTAGGCTATCTGCCCTAGGGCATTTATAAGCCTAGCCAGAATGTGTTTGGCTTTCGCCACCCATTTTAAATTTATTTTGCTATGCCCTTTTTCGAGGTTAGTATACTGTGTCTCTGTCTAACAGTGACACAGAAGTGATACCCGGGGTAAACCTACAGTCTCCCATCCACTCATCAAGATTCCTCTTGAAGAGAGTCAATGAGGGACTCTGCCTAACCTGGACTGGGATTTTATTCCAGAGTGAAGGGAGCCTCTGGGTTATGAATCTGTCCCTCCAGCATGTCCTATTTATTTCAGTGCTGAGGTTCAAGTCTCTTGAGCGCGTAGCTCGATGGGATTTGGATTTTCTGAGGTGCAGCATGTCCATTAATTCCGGGTTGGACATGGCTTTATACGTCAGGCACAGATTGCCTCTGAACAGGCGGTATGCCACTGAGTAGAGCTGGAGTTTCTTTAACCGGGCAGCATATGGCATCTGTTTGAGCCCTTTGATCCTCTTGGTGAGGTACTTTTGGGGTCTTTCCAGTTGCTGCAGGTGTCTGGTAAGGTACATCCCAAAAGGGGCATTGTACTCAATTATGGGCCTGATGAGGGATGAGTAAAGAGGCACAATGACCTCCCCTGATCTAGATGTGAATCCCTTCATGATTAGGTGGGCTATATAAAATGTTTTTCTAACCACTTTGGCCACGTGGTTGTCAAATGAGAGATTGCTATCAACTTGGGTCCCCAGGTCCCTAATTACTTCTTCTGTACTTAATGGATTACCACCTATGTGGTGATTTGTAGGCACTTTGTTTTTGCCAAAGGGGATGACTATACAGAACACTCTAAATTAAATTTAAATACATGTCTGTCATCGCACTGTGTAATATGCTTAAGGCATTGGTGTCTACCTTTCTCCTAATCTCCGAAACGTGCAAAGAAACCCGATCCTTTAGTTTTATTTTGATTTGATTTGTTTTGCCTGCATAGAAAGAATTACAATCCACACAGTCAGCAAAATAAACTACATTTTCATTTTACTGGTGGCAAAGGTATTCAAAACAAAAGTTTGATTAGTAATGGGATGTAAATAGGTTTACTTACATTCTGATTAAATGCTAGGTCCTTATAGCATAGAAATTGCTTTAGATTTTTTTCTTCTACATAAAATAATGTTTTTCTCCTACTAGTCTCATAAGCTCACTATCAGAGTGTAAAGTAGTACTGGTGTTTTTTTCTTTTGGCATGTTTTTTTACACACAGACCTGATGAAGTATTCATTTGGTATAAAAGTGATCTATGTTAAAAGTGTTTTAGTTTATATGTATTAATGTGTATTCTGATGTCTAGTGGTAGATCTTTTTAAGTTAGTTAGTCATTTTGTTAGTGAGTTAGTTTCTTAATAAGTTTGGATTAGTAGGTTAGCCTATATAAAGTGTTAATAAGCTGTTCTTGTATATTTTAATTTGTCTCAAGCCTTTTGTCTCAAGCCTTTTAGTTTCTGTTCTAAGGTAGCAGAGTCTCAGTTTACACTATGGTGAACTTCGTTAAAGGAATGAGTTTAATGCTTTTGTTGCCTTTAACAGCACCACACTCTTTAACCACTTCCTTACTCCAAGTAACCTGATTATATATAAATAATGAATGTTTTTGATGCTTTTCAATATACTCAGCTAGGATCACTTGTTTGTGTGTTTCAGTAAAAGATATTCTATTTTTAACTCAACTGTGAACTACCTACTGTTTTCTGTTTTATTATTTTGTAATATGTATTTTACAGTTTGATTTTTATTACTGAACTAGGTGCATAACATTCAAACGGTGAACTTCACACCCTCCACACTGCAAAGTTGTTTTTTTTTATCGTCTTAACAGAGAATCACCAATTTGAACAACCTCCGAATACAGTTTTTTTTTTTTTTTTTGCTTATCTCAGTTATTCCGTTCTCCAATTGGTTGTTATGCCATCTCAACTTCATTCACATCTGGGATTGTAGGTGAAGTAAATGAGTACTTTTTAGCCATAGCTGCTGTTTTCTTTCTTGACATTAACAAGGATAACGTCATACAATTTCCAAAGACTGCCGAGTCCTTTTATTTCTATTTTTAGGCTCTTGAAGAATATCTTTAATTGTCTGGGAGGGGGAGAGCATGTTTCTCATGATTCACCCACTCCAAGCCATAACGGTGGTCCTGCTAACGTATTGTGTCATGCAATTTTAAGAATGGAGGTAAGCACAAGTGGGAGTCGGGCAGGCAGTATTAAACATGACTTTTTATATATAACTAGCAGCAGAAGTGAGCAAGCTATTGGGCGCATTCTTGGAGATCCCATTCTATGCCTCCCATTGACTCCATTAATTACTTTGGGGTATGTAGAGCTCAGAATTTAGCAAAGAGGCTACATCATTAGCCTAGCTACTATAAGGCGTGATAAATCTGGAGTTATATTTTTGAACAATGTAGAAAATTAATGGCTTGAGATGTAATAAAATGCAACATAGCTTGTGTTAAGTTTTGCTTGTTTGGGGAAGGTTTATTCAGCGGACTGTAATTATTTGGTTGGATATTTCAGCAAGAGTGTGATTCCTTTTTTGCTGGTTGTCAAGCCCTTTTATTAGTAGTGGTCTCAGAGACCGACAATAGACTTTAGTTCTGTTTTCTGGATAGGGAGTTGGAGGTGGAGGTACAAAATTCGTTATGAAAAAAATATTCACTACATAGTCAAAGAGGAAGCCAAGTGGCTTAATTCATTTACGCTTGTAATGCCTTTTCTATTTCGATTTAACCCCTGCAGGTTTTTTTTTTTTTTTTTTCAGCCATTGGGATACTGGTTTGCAAAAGTTTTCCTTAACTGAGTGCCTTGCCGTTTAAAATAAGGGAGTACTTACACAGTTCAGTTATATCTTATTACTGTATTATGTGAAGGGAATCACATGAAATGTGACGAAGAAGAGGCATATAACTAACCTCTCTTTGATCATATTAATGCATTACACTTGTTTAATTTTTGTTAGTCACTATGAGAATACATATTTTTATATTTATATTAATAGTACCAGAATCAGCTGACTTGAGTGTCCCGTATGGTAGGAGATGAATTCTTGCACAGTCCTGAAAAATGCCCAGATATTTGCAGTGTAACTTGTACATCTTGACAACTGTTGAGTGCTGTTCATATTGTTAATTATGTAAATAGACATGCTTTTCATATTAATGTATAGTTTGGATATAGATTTCTTTTATTTTTTGTTTAGAGAAATTTGATTTTACAATTTTTTAATAGTGTCATGTATTCATATGAAGATTTTCAATGTGTAGAGTTGTCGTGGCAATGAAAGAGTTTGAACAGCTTTACTATTTGTACATTGCATTTAATGTTTATACAGTATTTGTATTTCACTTTGATTTTCCATATAAAAGGGTTAGGGTTATAAGGATATATGTAGGTTGCTAAGTGGATGCAGGTTTCTTGGCTGCTGTGTGTGGCCTGGAGTACTGTGGCAAGTGCAGGATGGCTGTTTTTGTTGGCAGAAATTTTAGATAGTTTTTGAGTTGGTGATTGTGGCTGAAGTTGAGGACAGGTTTATACCAGTCAGGGAAAGCCTCCAAGGAGTAGAGACTGTTGTAAGGTTCATGTCCCAGTTATGTTTGATCTGCACTTCCTAGGTGCAGTGACAGACTAATTTTGGATATGGAGGTACTCGTACTGAATGTTGAGAGATACTGCTGTTTGGTTTTAAATGCAAAGGAAGTTCAGCAGAATGTCAGACTGTGGATTCCTGATGTAATACGAATCCCAAACTGAGGCAGTTTACTTATAAGGCTCCTTTTTACTTTGCTTACTCATAGTTAGACTATGTTCTAGTCTTAGTATCTTTGCCATTGGCCACTGAGGCCAGTGTATAGCCTATGCAGATGGCATACAATATTCCAGTAGCAGCTAGAGTGGTCTGTCTTAGGATGCAAGATTGGAGCAGACCCTGGCGATTGTCCTCCGAGGCGAGATGTAGCATGTTGGCTACCTGGATATGCCACTTTAGAATTTAAGCAACAGATGTAGTTGAAGACTGGCTATGAATCAGCTGACCCTTGGTGTTTAGCTGGGAAATGTTAGGATCGATAGCTGGGTGTTTGCTGGGCTATTTAATGGCAGATATTGAAGACCTTATATGATTGTTGTGGCTCCTGTGAGAGCTAACAGATCTGTAGCTAGCCTTTCCGGCATTCAGGGCCATTCCTTGATTTAGTGCCCCCCCTCAATTTTAAGCTCAAGTCTACCCACCCCTTAGTGTACTTAAGGTTAAAAAATAAGTCCTTTCTCTACTTTACACTGTAGCAAACCAGCTGCTGTGAAAGTATAACAAGTGGCTTGCTACAGCTAACTGTAGCAAACCACTTGTTAAACCTGTAAGAAACACTGAGAATGAACTAAACTGCACATTGAGCACTAATGGATTTCTACAAATGCATTATCTGATTGTTCCTCGGTGTCATGTGCCCAATGTGGCTGCCCCCTTCACTCCCAGGCTAGCTACACTTCTTAGAGCTAGCATTCTCCCTAGCACAGGAATTTCGAGTATAATTAGATTGAGTCAGACTTAAAGAATAACTACACCCTGAATTTAAAAAGTGTCTCTCGTGCATGCGTGTGCGTGCGTGTGTGTGCATATATCAAGTGTAATATATGGGTCTTCTAAAATTAGTCTAAACACACAAGTCAACAAAAAAAGAAAAAAAATTAGACACTAAACTGAGCATGCTGTGAGAGATGCCTCCAGGTTTGGCAGACTAGTTTTTTGTAAGCTTTCGGTGTTAAGTAGACTACCACCTATGATACCTGTCTGATGGCTGCATTATTGGCATCAATTCAGCCTGTTTGTTCCTTCCCAGGGGGCAAGAGCTAAGCCAACCCATTTATTCCTCCCAAGGGGCAAGAGCCAGTCATCCAGTTCATTCCCACTGAGGCAAGAGTTGGGTTGTAGGGAGCAGACCAGCTTACTTGTCCTGTGGGATGGCCCTGATGGTGGAGTGTACCCTTATAGGTTCATAGGTTAGATACTAGGCTATTGGCCCTAGGGCCTATATAAGCTTAGCCAAAAAGGTACCCTGGCTTTTGCCACCCAAGAAAATTATTTTCCTGTGCCCCTGTCGAGCATAACCACAGAGTTGATCCCCGGGGTGAATTTCATATTTCCCATCCAATCATCAAGATTTTTCTTGAGTGCTAATGAGGCGCTTTGTTTGATATAGATAGGTAGTTTGTTCCAGAGTATGGGAAGTCTCTGGGACAGGAATCCATCCCTTCAGCATGTTCTGTTTATTGTGGTGACAAGGTTTAGGTCCCTAGAGCTTGTAGCTCAGAGGGATTGGGATTTCTTTAAGTGGAGCATGTCCAAAAGCTCTGGGTTTGACATAGCTTTGTATGGTAGGCAGAGATCGCCTCTGAGTAGGTGTTATGCGACAGACCAAAAGTAGATACCAAACAGGAGAGGATTCAGGACTGAACCCTGTGGTACTCCACTTGTCACTAGTCTGATGTAGGATTTGGAGTCTGCTACTTCCACAGTGTGGGTTATGTCAGTGAGCCAGTTGGCAACCCATCTTGTGATCTAGGGATTTATACCTAGTTTAGTGAGTTCATCTATAATTCCAGAGTGGGGGGTGGTGTTAAAAGCCTTTGTGAGATCTAGATAGGTTGTGTGAACCACCTTACCCTCGTCTACGGCTTTGGTGATTGCTTCAAAGAAGTCTATCAGGTTTATGAGACTTGATCTGCTTTTTACAAACCCAAACTAGGTGAGGTCCAGAGTTTGGAGATTACCAATGTCTTTGTTTATAAGTTCCATGGCCTTGCAGGCCAGGCTCGTTAGGCTAATGGGGCGGTAGTTCCCAGTTTCCATGGTGGCTCCCCCTTTGTAGAGTGGGGTAACAGTCGCTGTGTGCCATTCAGTGGGCAGAAAGCCTGAGGTGAGGCTATGATTGAACATGGTGCTTAGGTGGGGTGCCAGTTCATTTTGTAGTTCATGTAGAACGCAACCTGGGATGTTGTCAGGACCCATGGATGCAGTGTTCTTGGCTTTTGAAGAGTGTGGTTTTTACCTGTGCAGCCGTGATTACAGGAACTTTGCATTCTTCCGGTATAGAGATGGGCCCTTTAGGGGGTGAGAGGGAGGTAAAGTTAGCACTGAACCTATCTGCCAGGATGTTGGCAATATCAGTTGGTTCTGTATATTTAGTGCCATTGTGCTGTAACTCAGAGCATATCTGAGTGTTGCCATTGAGATTCTTGACATAGCTATAGAATGCTTTGTGGCTGTCTTTAGAATTAGTGGCGATTTTGTTTTCGTAACTAGCTTTGGAGGATTTTTATGAGGGATCTCGGCTTCTTACTGAGGCTGACCAGGGAGTTCCTCCAGTCATAGGATTTTATTCTTTTTTGCAACAGTTTCTTTCTTCCGTTATAGAGTTTGTTTATGGCAGGGGACCACCAGGTTGGCTTCCTTTTTTTTGGAGGATAGCACCTTGGTCCTGTTAGGGATAGCACGATCCATGCACTCCTGTAAGTGCTTATAAAGTGCATTTGTGTAGGATTCAGTAATCATACCTCTATTGTCCGTCTGCATGGGTGTTGTGAAGTTTGCCACTTCTGTCTTAAGAAGCATGAAGTTGGCTTTGGATACATTTTTTACGGTGGTTTCCCTAATGGGGGTTGGGGAGTGGGAGCAGGATGTGGATGTCTAGGGTGATTAGCTTGTAGTCTGATCTGACCAATGAGGAATTGACCTCTGGTGTGGAACACCGGTCACACATGTTGGTAATGACCAGGTCTAGGATATTGCTGCCCTGGTGGGGGTGTGGATAAGTTGATCCAAGGTGTTGAAATTTATGAATTCCAGAAAACGTTGAGCAAAAGAGTTGGTACACGAGTAGTTTTCCCAGTTAATGGCGGGGTAGTTGAAATCGCCCATTATTAGGGTGTTGGGTTGTACCCTAATATTTTCCAGTGTATCAAGAAATGAGAACTGGGAATCCTGGGGCATGATGGGGGATCTGTAGCAGGTTACAATTTGGATTGCAGTCTTGCCCAGAGTTAGTTGCACTTGGATAATCTCGGATGCATATGCTGCGACTAGCCTGGAGGTGTGGCTATCCTTAATGAATAGTGTTTCGGTCCAGGTTAGGTGACTGAAAGGTGTGATATGAAATATAGCCTGGTAATGCAGGGGTGCTCTCTGGAGCCTTGAACCAGGTCTCTTTCACTGCACAGATGTCGATGTTCTCCATTTTAAGGAGTGCCTGGAGAGAATGCATTTTGAGGTTTAGACTTCTAGCATTGAGTAGCATTACCCTCAGATTTTGCTTGCTTGTACCTGTTACGGTGGTTAATTTGTCATTTGAACCTTGCCTAAAAAAGGCACTATAGGGGTGGAAAGAGCCTTAGCCAGTATCCAGAATCCCAAGGGGTGGCAAGAGCCTTAGCCAGTATCCAGAATCCCAAGGTGCAGGCCATCTCTGGCAAAGCATCGTGGTCTGTCGATCATGTCATGTCAAGCAGACAGATACTGGATCCCCTTAGAATGATACCAGAAGCTTAGCTAATTGTTGAAGTCGATCATTTTGTCCTTGTACTGTGGTATCATTCTGGGTGATGGCAGGATGCTACTCGGGGCTAGGGTCATACCTGCCTGGGCTACAAGATCGGAGAGCTCCTCCATGTCTCTGTTCATGTAGTCCAGGGAGGTACGTCTCGGGGCATTCACACCAACATGGGCAATGACAGAGCCATATTTGTACTTGTTGTGGAGTGACCTGTGCATGCATTATGTTGTGGATCCTGGCACCTGACAGGCAGCTGACAATAAATTTTTTCTCCTTGTTTAGCCTGGTGAGTGGAACATCAGTGTGCCTGACTATAGAGTCACCTATGACTAGAGTGTTGGGGTACGTTGTTATGCCTTATGGGTTGTGGTTGAGTGGCACACTGAGTTTGAGAACTGTGTGCCATTTGGGTTGTGCTGGGGGGTGGAGGTTACTTGCGTTTGTGTTGTTGTGTGTGTTTTGATGGTGTAGGTTTTGAGGGACTATGTGCTGAGTGTGGTGTGGTGTGGTGTGGTGCAAGTGTTTACCTTCTCTTCTTGACTGTCTAGTCCAGTCTTTGGTGAAGAGAGCTTTGCTTCCAGTTTGGTTATATAAGTGCATCTCTCACAGGTTGTAGTGTTGGGTGGTAGGAGGAGAGGGTTGTCTGTGCACATCAGGCAATTGCTGCATTGCTCCAAGATGCCCAGATTCATCAGGTAGACCAGAGAAAACACCGGGAGCTGACCCTTAGACATGCCTGGATAGGTGCTTATTTATTAAGTACTAAAAACTGTTTTCCTCTAGATACGTGAGGAAAGTTGAGTGCTGCCGCTGTTCGATTTCTGACACAGGTTACTTACATTAGGAGCATGCCTCCTCCTGCTGTATCCCGTGGTATGTGCTTCTGCACAATATTAGCACGATTCCTAGGCCCATACATCCTAGATAACTAGGTGTCAACCAAGTGGTAGGACAGAACTGCCTCCCCTTGTCCTTTGAGTGAACCAACAACAGCTGGGTCAGTCTCATCCGTATCTGGCCAGCTCTTACAGACACTGAAGCCCCTATTGAACTGGGGTTTTGATTGATTTCTTCTGTATGTTAATGAAATTATAGTCAACAGGTTAGGCATCAACCTTTTGTCCTGGATCCAGATTGCAGTATTGCAGGACTAATGTGGAACTTGAAGTGGTGGCTTTTTCTGTATTTGTTCAGTTTGACTTTTTGTAGAAAAACATCACCAGTGGAAAAAAAAACTTATAACCCATCTCAGTGTAGATAGTAGTTAAAGTCCGGTATATTGTATGCACTTTTCATTGCAAGGACATATACAAAATAGAAGTCATTTAGAGAAGACCTGTAAAGATGTACATGCGCTGTACCAAAAGCTTTACAGAAACCGGTTAGAAGAACTTGACATAACTGAACCTTAAGTATTTTATGGAAACGCACACAGTGCAGGTGGATTCCATCTTACAGGTAATGGATGTGTTTGAAATTATAAGGCTGATGGCTAAGGGGAGATGTAAGGAAATATTATTTTGCAGCAAAGGCAGTTTTGTTGAATAGAACATAACTTCTGGAGGTGTAGTGGGGTGAGGTGTGAAGCAGTAAAAGACTTCCCGCTCATATGGTTCCCAAGAGTGTAAATAATTCTGTTTTAAGTACAATCTGTAGCAGGTCCAGTAGATAATTAACTGGGTCGGCTAGATTTGCTAGATAAGGCTTATTTAAATTTTGCACATCCTTTTTTGTAGCAACAGGCGGAAGATACTTGAAACCTGCAAATAAAATCCTTTGTCTTGTTTTCAGGCATTTTGTACCCAATATCACCTTTGGCCATCCTGTTGTAGAGGCTCTTCGGAAGCAAATTGGGCAGGATCCATTTTTTGGTAAGGCCATTTATTTGCCTAGACATTAAGAGGGTGAATTAAAAACTGTTATGGTTTTGAGCTTACAAGTTTAATTTTTAAGTGGTATCTGTTATTGTCCTATTGTTCTGGTGAGGGATTTTATTTAATTTGCTTTTAACATAACTGAACATAACTTTGTAGTTTTTTGTATGTAGACTAGAGTAGTGTAGTGATGTAGAGTTAGGATGTCTGCTGAAGTTACATCTGTAAACAGCTTAAATTGCTGGATTTCCTGGTAAACAAATGTTAAATGTCTTCTTTTGTGACCTGAAACCATACTCTTCAGCATCTTTATTTATTTATTTTTTATTTTATTTATTTTACATTTGTTGACCGGGCTAGTCCAACTGGATACATGTCCATTTTCAGTGGAGGCCCGGGGAGAAAAGCTCCATAGAGGGTAGTTATGACAAAAAACAACAGGAGATAAGAATACAAAGATAAGAATACATCTTGGTGCAAGTCTTGGACAAATTCAAAAATAATGGGAGTACAAAGACTCAAAATCAGGGACAGATTTTAAATATTGCTCTTAAAAACTTAGAAAGTTGCTAAAATAACAGATTTTGCATTATCATGCATTTTTCTGAAGGATGTGAGGTCTGAAGCTCAGATGTTTGTAATTATTTGGCGACTTCACTTGTTAATGATTTACGATAAAGCCACAAATTTGAAAGGAACAGACGAAAGATATGAAGTAAAAGTCCAGATATGCTGCAGAATTCTGGACAGTTGTGAGTTAATGCCTGAAATTACATAAGAGGGTCTGTATGAAGACCGTGAGCTCCTATATCACTTAGAAGCTATGTCTGCTGGCTAGAAAACAAACGCATAAAAAAAAAAAAATGACTGTGGGCATCTCATACAAGTGGCAGATACTTTACATGACTGTATGCCTTGCTTAAGTTAGTCTGTAAATGTTGACAAGCCATGGTGGCATTAAAATAAAGTTTGCATCTGACTTGTTTTACATGGATATATTTTCTTGTATGTTAACCATTTTGTGCAAGGTGTTTCTTTCGTACAACTACTTGGCAGAAGTATTCGCATAGTGCTCCACATTGATTGTCACCATCTGCGGAGGTAGCCCATTAAATGCAACAGTGTGGCATCTTTGTTAATGGCTGTGGACTTTATACAGGTGGGTGTCCCATTCACTCGATTCAGTAGCCTAGAAGAGGCTACACAAATGAGCTAGCCAGCAACTTTTATGGTATAGATCTGACACTGTCTTTAAGGGCTTTATATATTTGTTAGCTAACAGGTTTTAGGAAGTCCTTTAAATCGGGTCTGACCGAAGGTTTGTTTCAACACCAGCTGGTTGTGAAACAGGGCCACAGTAAATATTTCATCTTGCAAATGAGTGCACTTTTTGTTAATCATTTATGGCATTATATTTTGACCACAAAATACTGAAACTTTTTACATATTCAGATAAAAGATACACATTTAACAAAATATTCAGGCATATGGTAAGAAACGGCAGGTTGGGTCATTTTTAGGTGGTGTAGTCTGTCTGGTTCTTACTTCTCAAGTGTACCTTATTACAAGGAATGTACCTCATTTAGGGTCTTAAAAAGTTCATGTTCCTTAAAGTTCTACACTGAAACATTCTGTCACATTCATTATTAGGAATGTTTTAACTGATATCCATGGTAAATAAAGAACCATATTAATTCATTAAAAGATCTTTTGTAAGTGTAAAACTAGCATATTTTAACCATTGCATGACCTTTGTAGTTGAAGTTGTTAGTAAGCTGTTTGTATGTGTTCCACATTTTGCCCATTTGTTCTACATTATGAGGGCTGATGTTCCTCATTTCAGAGATAGAAGGTTGAGAGCTGTGGTCTGGTTACATTATTATGCTGTATGGTAGAGCATGATCACTTGAAAACCAAGTTAAAACAGGCAGTCAGTGAACGTTCCAGTGAGAAAATTAAACAATTGGTTTGAGAAGAGGTGAAAATGTCCCCATTCACGTTGGGAAGGCAGTGACTAAAGTCTCTCGGCTTTTCCCGATTAGGGGTCGCCACAGCGATACTCCCGTCTGCTAATGATTGGCAGTGGATTTTTACAGTGCCAAGTTGCCAGCCCGACACCCAACCTTCAAAGAAGGCACGCCCAGTCACACACGCACCTACCTGCATGTCTTTTTATGTCACTCGACCGCGGGGAGGACATGCAGACTCCACACAGAAAGCACTCCAGTCGAGAGTCGAACAGGAAAACCTCTTGCTGTGAGGCGACAACGTTAACCGCTGCACCACCGCGGCCTCAGCAGTGACTACAAAGCTTTATTCTGTATAGCCGAGTTTCTGTGCTACTAATTGTTCATCCTAAATGTTTAATGCTGAATATGTTCAGGAAAGTTGAATCCAGCAGTTCTAGGCAATTGTAACTGACCTAACTGCATTCTTTTTGTATGTAGATACAGATTAACACCTTTATTAGGTTTCCATGAATTGTATGCTCTTCGTTTTGGGCATTTTATGTTCTTTGCATTTAAAAGGTTTTAGAATTCAATTTTACTGCTGAATGAATTGTGGGGGAGGGGTCAACGGTATATATCTTTTGCAAACTGATTATTTCCATAAAACAATTACAGGTAATTAGGTTTCCACCACAATCTATTAAAGACAGAGTGCCCATATTAATGCTTAATGTTTTAATGTTGCATTGCTTCTGCTATTTAGGGGACTTGGAGGTACTGTGCAAAAGCTAGTTTTGCACATCTGAAAACACCAGCACAAGACAAATAATCTGTAAGATGGACCTATGTGATTAATACAAACTGCAGCATGTAATATAATGAATTGTTAGAGAGCAGTGAAGTTGTGTATTGAGGACCGCAGTTTTTGCTAAAAATTTCCATACTTTTTTATAATGTTTCCACAATTTTATAATGCCCCTAAGCTGGCATTTATCTCTCTTATCTGTTTAAAAAGAGGAGTCAAGATTGGTGTAGTCTGTCTTATTTGATTATATTTACATTTTGGTAGCAAAAGTGCTCTGAGGAATTGAATTGGGTTTTCTTGTTGTTGTTGCATACATGTTTACCTGTATTGTTGTGATTTATGATGCAGTTGTGTGTTAAAATTATGTTTGGGTTCTGTGTTGATGGCACACTTGATACTGTGTGAACATCACATTGTTGTCATGGAGTGCAGTGCATGTTCTTTATGTAGGCTTAGTCAGGGAAAATAAATACATTAAGCAATAACCCAAGCCAGCCATGATTGAAGACCAACCATCACCTGACACTCTGCACCCTGCCTCACCCCACCGTCCAACACAGCTAAGGTGTATTTATTTATTTATTTGCATTCTGGCAGTGAGGTGTGTAGAATGTAAGTAGGTACAGCTGCTGACCCCCACCAGAAAGAGAAGACCCCATGGGATGACATTGGTTCCTTGTTGAAAGTAGGCTGAGGGAAGGAAGTAGTACAAGTTAATTTTCCAGGGCAAGAGGAGGTTTCACTGTGACTGTTATTGTAAGGATGCTACTTGTAGCTTCCATTAGTATTCTGTTTAGATGTTCTTGCTTTCCTTGCTGTGCATAGTCCTAGGCCCCAGTTAGTCCCCCCACGTCGAATACCCAGAGCGGGGGTCATGGCGTCATGGTTTTAGACCAGATCGCCAGGGTACGTACAGGGTACTAACGCCAGACGCACTCCATTTCCTTTTCAGTTGCATTTCCCGCATGTAGAATGCATTTTATATTTAGTGCAGGCGTTGTTTGCGGATTGAGATTTTCCGAAGAGTTTAGTCACCGGCAGTACAGAGTTGAATCTTTTTTCGCTAGAACATTTTGGTTTTTCTGCCTCAGTATATTACCGGTATGCGGGAAAAAATTTCTTGTGTTTTTTGTGGGGAAGCAGATACAGTATAGGATTATCATACATTGTCATTGTTTTGCCTAGGCACCACGCTGCGTTGTTGGTTGCTTTTGTGCTAGATTTAATAAGCGCACTATTAAGAGGAGGCTTGATTGTGCTAGGTTAGTAAACATATGCTTAAAATGGCTGAAGATTTGATTACTCTGATTAGAGGTTCTCACTTTAAAAAGGCCAGATTACTCTACTGAAGGCTTAGGGAAGGGGAATTTTTATTTTTTTGCCTCAGCATAGGCTTAGCTATTCCTCCTGTGTGTTGAATGTGGTGGAGGATGTTTTGCAGAGATATGCTGGAATTATCTCCTTTCACAAATATCTCCTAAATGTAAAAAAATGAGGTTGGCTTTTGTATTGAGTTGAAAGAATTGCTGGATTTGTTTCATGTGATGAACAAGTGGGTAAGCATTCTTTGCAGTGTGGTTGTGGTTCTGTTCAGGCCTCCCCTCGAGGGTGGCTGCTACTAGTTCTGTTCTTCGCAGACATGCATGGTGAAGGATCAGAAATTTAGCTGAGCATGTTAAGACCAGAATTTTGGATGACCAATTTTATTATATATCTATCCTCAACACTTATCTCCCAATTTTCAAGAGATTGATGTTGACTACAGCACTGTTACCCTCTCTGCAAAAAGGATCACTGGATGGTAACTTTGATCTCAAGGAAGCTTACCTTCATGTGCCCATAAGGCTAAGTTGCAGAAAGTATCTTTCAACTCTTTTTCATTATCAGTTCTCTCTGCATTCTGCATTGGGCTTATCTACGCGCCAGAGTATTTCACAAGTTCTTCTGGCAGTGATAGCTTACTTCAGGCTTCAAGGCATTCAAATTTATGAAGATGCCTGTGAGGGTGAACGATAAGTCCAGTCCAGTACCTCTCCTCTCACATGTGCTTTCTGTGTGGTTCTGGTGACAGCAGAGCCCAGATGCCTTTTTTAACCCCGGACAAACAAAAATGGTATCTCAAAATGTATGGACACAGCACTGCCAAGATTTGGACACTGTCATTCAAATAATACCTTGCCTTCAAAAGGAGTTCTTGTGGTGGCAGAGGAATGTCACCTAAACAAGGACTCTCTGTGACCTCATCTAAATGGAAAGTGGATAATTGATGTGCGTTCAAGAGTGCTTCTTCCAGGGCAGGTGTTGATTCTGACTGAGACACACAACTGTCTGTGGTACATCAACAAGCAAGGGGAACACATTCTTATCCTCTATGCAGGCAATGCAACTGACTCTTCAGGCAGGTTTCTGCCAGGAGCACAGAACTCCGGAACCCCACATAGATCTGTTTCGCTTCTCCACTAAACCACCAGCGGATGATTTTGATAGCTCCAGATTGGCCTCGGCAACACTGGTACACACTTAAGGAGTCTTGTAAAGAAGCCTCTCATCTGTTATCTCAGAAGGACGGTCATCTGCTCAATGTCAGGCATATTCTGGTTGAAACATGGAAGGTCTCAGCTTCCTCAACAAGTTTTAAATGTGATTATGGAAGCTAGAAGGCCTAGTACTAGAGTGTGTCAGCAGAAAAATGGAAGAGATTTTTATTTTGGTGTACAGCAAAATTTGGAGATTTCAGAGCCTAATTTGAGTGTGGCTCTTCAATATCTTACTGAGTTATTGGACAAAGGTTTGTCTTTCTCTTCCATAAAGATTCATGCTGCAGCAATTTCAGCTCACTATGATTGTGACCGATTTTCCATAAGGACAGGGTATCATTACGTACTAATCCTTCCTTTATGCCTAAGGTGGTTTATTCATTTGCCCTGCTTTTTTGCAGATCCTCAAATCATTCCACTAGGGCTACACCACTCAACAGCATTTCTAAGGGGTGGCAACTAAGGATATTCTAGTCTAGAGCTGGTTTTGCCACAGCTGTTTACTGCAGCAAGGGAAGGCGAAGAACATAGTACAGTTTGCCTACCAATGTAGTAGTGTTTTTGCTTCCCTGCAGTCAATACCCTCCCCTCCTTCCCTCTGTGTTTTATTGGGACTAAAATATGAAGACAGAAGCAATACATTTATAAGACGTTTTATGTGAGGTACCTATTGGAAGAGTATTTGACAAGAGTCTTTCATTTTGGCCTCAAAAGTTAATGGTCCATTCAACCACAGTTGAATTTTATTTTCTAGGTTGTTTTATGTTATTTCTATTGATCCTGAAAGTAAAGGGTTATACAAAAAAAAATCCTTGCCTGACTTAACTACATGTCTGTCTGTGGTGGGGTACATTGGAATTAACATGTATGAACAGCATCTTTTGTGCTATGAATTTTTGAGGGAGGCAGTTTCTTGATGTGCTGTTGTTTTGAGTTGAGGGTAAGTGGCAGAAACGGAACCATGATGCATTCTGTTGTAGTGGAGGAGGGTTTGTGGTCCAACTGTTTCTGCTGTATTAAAAAAAATGTATAATATGGCGGAGTTGACGCTTTGAAATTGTGTTACCTTTTCCAGTAGGGTTAGGCCATGACTCATTCATTGAAAAGGAGGAACCTGTCCCATTATGGAGGCCATTTACTTCTTGGCAAAAATATGTCCTAAAGCTCAATCATTTCCTTTTGTGGCAAGTTCACACAACTGTGCTGTCTTACACTCATGGTTGGAGGTAGTTCTTACCACATATTTTGGAGTCCTTTGCTCTGTTTGACTTCCGGGAAGTAGACTCTGACATGGCTAATGCATCTTCCTCCTGTCGTGGGGATGGGATATAAAATATTGTCCCTTGTTGGTACCGACAATACCGATGTCCTAAGGAGGTTCCAGTAAATACACAGGATGCATATACAAATTCCTTGTTGATTACGTATGATTCTGATTGCATGCTGATTAAGCATATGGTGAAAAATATATTAACAATTGGTGAGGGTTTATACAGTTTAAGTGATGATCCAAATTTTGTATACAAGGCAGGTACAAACTTCAAAAATTTGTTTGAACAGAAAAGCGTGCCCGCCCCACACACACACCAATGTTGTTATTGTGTCTTTTGGCTATTTCCCGGTAATAGACCTTTATAAACCTGCAGTCAGTATCTTTATAATTTAGACCAAGAATTGTTATGGTTCTAGGATCAATTTAGCTAATGGAAATTGTGCTGCCAAGGGGGTGATTTATATTGCGTAGTGCTCAAACTGCCTCGGTTTTTGTAGAAGGAAAAACTTCAAAGATCAATACACGTTAGGTTCAAGCAAGGCACCTTTATTACTTGCAGCAAGGAGACAAAGCATGTAGGTACAAGATTTGTCTAACTTTCTGGTGGTCAGTATGTTATTCTTATACAGCTCTCTTCATGTCACATAGAAAATGTTACTAATCTACTGCTGACGTAGTTGGACACAGCTTTCTGTATGTTACACAGAAAATGTTACCAGGCTTATTGCTGACATGGTCAGATTATTGCTGTCTTGCAAAAACGTTTGAGAAAAACAACCTGGCCTTGGGCTTATTTTATCCCACCTTGTCTCTTCAATTCTTCCTTTGTACAGTTCTAATACATGCAATACATTTTGTCTAGATTCAAGGTACATTTCTAGCTTTGGTACAAGTAGTGCTGACTAGTTTAAGCTGTCAAACATCTATTGTTTTCTTTATCGAGACTTCTAGCAGCTGCACATTTTCTCATGGCATAAGCAGAAATAGAATGTCTCTTATTAAGTTTCTGGTAACTGCACATATTTTCATTGCATAAGCAGAATAAAGTGTCTTTTATTAAGTTTCTAATAGCTGTGCAGATTCACGCATTATGAACAGAATAAATGTATTAACCCTTTTAAGCCTTTAATGTACTAAGCATGCACATTGCTATTATGCATTTTCCTAACATTTCCCCCCTTTTAATACTTTTATTCTACTTTCAAAACAAGCATAAACAGTTTTTTTTCTTCCCTTAGCCTCTTCCTACTCAGGATTTGCAGTTGTCATTTAGTTTAAACCCATGAAAACATTTTCAATTTTTTAGTAACTCTTCCATTTCGGCATCTTGGTATAATGTTTCCGAAACTGAAATGCCTACAAAATTTTTGATTAGTCCTTTTATGCAGGGGATGCAGCAGCACCCACACACCATCAGTAGAGCTATCCCTACACAGATGGCAATCGGAATGTTCATCAGGATACTGCCCCACCCCCCAAACAATTTTTGGAAAAAGTCCGTCAATGGATTTGGTCCTGGTTTGGTCATGGCTGACACCTGCTGGATTACCTCAAGATGGTTGTCTATCTCGTGTTTGTGGTCAGGAATATACGAACAGCACTCCTACTAGATTAAAGTGCACATACCTCCTTTCGCCACTAGGGTGAAGTCAAGAGCCATGCGATTTTGAAGTACCACTGTTCTCATGGCAGTCAGTTCATCGGTTACCAATTCCAGGGCAGAAAAGGTTGCATTACTCATTATTTCGAGAAGCTTAGACAATTTTCTCAGTTCCCAGATTGATTTAGTTGCTCCATATGCTGGTAATACGCCTGCCCACGATATGACAGTATCACTCAGATCCATGTGTGATAGTCCTTTTGTTATTTCCAGTGCCTAAGTCATGATGGTATTTCCAGGGTGCATTGATTTGTCCCACTGGATTGACAGGCTTCTTGATTTCTCGGACATTCCAAATCTTCCCTTGAGGTAAAACTGTCGTGTGTCGTATGGCCGGAACCAGGTATCCCAAAAAACTGCCAGACCAATTCTCGGGTAGCCATTTATATGGTTTTCTTCCGCATATAATGTAACAATCTTCCACTGTTGTAGTAACTTTACTATACCCTTGCTCTGCATGAAACATTTTTCTGTCGATTTATAGACCGTTGTTTGTAGAGATCAACATTAAGTTTTACTTCTTCAATTGTCCTATGTATCAGTTTAACAAATGGATCATAGCTCGTGTTGCAATAGAATCTGATGTTATCGGATTTAGTGTAGCATCTATAGGGAACAGTTATATTGCAATAGCTCCAACCCACCTTGACTGTATCATTCTTATAAAAACACACACAGTTCCTTTCTGTCGAATAGACAAGTGCAATGCTACCTTATCTTTTGATGCGACATCTGATGTATCATGAATTAAGTTTTCCCAGGTCTTGTTAGCCCCTAGAGGAACTGCAGTTAACAGTAGCCCCCATATGCTGTTGGTAAAGCTGTGCAAATCCAGCAGTTTGAAACATTAAAGGTTTCAGCGTACACATTTAATTGCCTGGTAAGTATTAAAGCTCGGGTGCCACTCTGCACACTTATTTAGTTCTACTTGCGTGGCTGAGAAAAGAAATGGCCACAATAAAAAGATTATTGTCACCAGTACAGTCAACAGGATGGTCATGTAATATTTTTGTGGAAACGGTTGTTCTGCATTTCCATTTTCTCCGGTTCTTCCAAGTAGGTGTATTTGGATCTTACTGGATTCAGTCATCTTATTTTGGACACGTGATCTTACTCTCTACCCTAATAGGACTTTCAGCACCTGTGGTTTCTTCATTTGAGATGGATCAGTCCTATTGATCTGACCCCCCCCCCTTTGTAGCCAGACTTTGTGCTTAGGGTCCTGATGGAGAGGTAAGATTTTTGTCCAATTCAAAGTTCTTTACCAGCTTGCAGTGCGTCAGGTGTATCCACAAAGCTCATTTTGCTATTTTGACTGCAGTAGGTGTCGAAAGAAGCACCTGGTAGGGACCTTCCCACCTTGGCGATGCCCAGTTCTTTCGCTTCACAATTTTAATCCATACCCAGTCTCCTGGCGTCACTGCCACTTCCGATGTTTCTGTTTGTTTTTTATCTGAAATAGAATTTGACTGCAACAGATGTTTAGAACTCAACAACTTTTTCATATATTCAGCTAGTGTAAAATTGGCTTCCTGGTCTGATGACATGAGAAGTTTCCACTGGGGTGTATAATAAGCTCTTCCAAACAGTTTTTCAAAAGGAGTCAATCCTTTTGCTGTAGGGACAGTTCTCATGCTCAACAGTGCCAGGGGTAAACAGTACAACCAAGTTTTTCCTGTCTCAGCTATTAATTTTTTCAATTTGCTTTTTAATATACCATTATGCCATTCAACCAGCCCTGCAGACTGTGGATGGTATGCACAATGATTTTTTAAAGAAATACTAAAATGCTTACTTAACTGCTGTATGGTTTGATTTACAAAATGTGTACCATTGTCACTGTAGATTCTTTCCGGAATGCCAAACCTAGGAATAATTTCCTTGACAAGTACTTTTGCCACTGTAGCTGTATCCAGATTTTTGGTTGGAAAGGCTTCCACCCACCTGGAAAACATATCTATAATGACAAGACAATACTTTTTATTTTCACATTTGTTCAATTCTATGAAATTCATACAGATAGTGTGAAATGGATATGGTGGTGTGGGGAAACTCCCTTGCTTGGGCTTTATCGCCCCCTGTGCATGATGTTTGTTACAAATCTGACACATCAAACTAAATTTTTTAGAGTAGTTTGTAAATCCGTGCGTTGTGAACACTTGGTTCACCAGCTGTACCATCCCCCCTGTTGAGACATGAGATTGCCCATGGCTCAACAATGCTGCATAGCGAAACAAATTAGAGGGTAGTATCGATTTTCTTTCTTTAGAGATGTACAGCCCCTTTTCGAGGATTGCTCCTCGTTTTATCCATCGCTGTTTTTCAGCTTGCGTAGTGAGTGTCTGCATTGTTTTTAACATGTCTAGATCTAAGGTTTCAGATGGTTGCAATTCCTTATTTAAAAGAAATACTTCTGTGGACGCTTGTTTTGCAGCTGTATCAGCTGTCGCACTACCTCTTGAAATCCTATCTTGTTGCTTGTTGTGAGCTGTACATTTGCAAATGGCCACTTTCTGAGGTAACTGAATAGATTCTAAAAGATCTAAAATAAACTGTGCATGATTTATAGGTTTGCCAGTAGATGTTATCATTCCCTGGTTTTTCCACTGTTGTGCAAACACATGTACAGTGGAAAAAGCGTACTGGCTGTCAGTAAAAATGTTTACACATTTACCCTTTGCTAGGGTACATGCCCGTGCCAGGGCAATCAATTCTGCTGCCTGTGCAGATAAATAGTGTGGTAAAGATTTTGCTTCTACAATCTCAGTATCAGAGACTACTGCATATCCTACTAGGTCTTTTCCTGCAGGACCCCTTTTGCACGAGCCATCCACGTAATATGTCACCTTGGCATTGTCCAAGGGGACGTCCGTGAGATCTTTTCTAGGTAGGGTCTTTTGCTCAATCACCTGCAAGCAGCAGTGGGGTGTGCCATCTGCAGGGGTTGGGAGCAGCGTAGAAGGGTTCAAAGTTGTACATCGTTCAACTGTCATATGAGGTTGGCTCAACAATAAAGTCATGCAGGAAAGATGCCTAGCAGGGGAGAGATATGCCACTTTTTCTTGCAGTAAAATTGCGACCGCATGGGGCACTCTCAAAGTAAGAGGGTGGAACAAGACTACTGAGGCTGAAGCCTGCACTGCCATTGCAGCTGCAACTACTGTTTGTACACAGTGGGGTAAGGATCGTGCCACTGGGTCCAGTTGTGATTAATAGTAAGCGATGGGGCGTTGCTTATCCCCATGCTGTTGTGTTAATACTGATGTCATGTAACCCTGCTTGCAATCTACAGTGTGGAAAAAACATTTATGATAGTTTGGCAATCCCAGAACTAGTGAGGACGCTATTAACTGCTGTAGTTTACAAAAGGCAGACTCTGCCTGTGGTGTCCATTGTAACAAATCCTGCGCTGCCATAGGCGTCTTGTATATAAGGTCAGTTAAGGGTGCAGATTCCAAAGCATAATTTAGAATCCAGCTTCGGCAAAAATTAGTTGTACCCAGGAAGGACATCATTTCCTTCTTGGTAGTGGGTTTTGGTGCTTGTAAAATTGCTACTTTTCTGTCTTCCTCTAACGTTTTACCTTCCTTGGATATTACATATCCTTTGTATTTAACCTGTTTTTTCTAGAGCTGCAGTTTATCTTATCCCTCAGCAGCTAAAAATTGTAGAAGTGCTATGGTATCTTCCTTACAATCCTGCTGGGTGGGGGCCACCAGCAGAATGTCATCAACATAAAGTAAAACCTGGCTACGTCTTGGTGGGTTGAATCCCGCCAAGTTGCTTGCCGTTTCTTGTGAGAATATCATTGGACTTTCACAATATCCCTGTGGTAGGCGTGTATATGTATATCTTTTTCCCTGAAATGTAAATGCAAACCAGTACTGGCTATCAGGGTGTATTGGTATCGAAAAGAATGTTTTGCTAATGTCTACCACAGAAAAATACTTTTGTTGAGGTTTTAAGTCATTCAACAGGGTGTGTGGATCTGGCACTATGGGTGCCCTCGGTATTGCCGCGTCATTTACAGCTTGCAAATCCTGGACCATACGACATTCTCCATCGACTTTTTTAACTGGAAATAAGGGTGTGTTACATGATGAATCGGGAAATTCTATTCGTATTCCTCCTTTAAGTAAGGATGCTGTAATAGGCTTTATCCCTGCCTCTGCATCTTTTCTTAAGGGATACTGTCTTTTTTGTGGTCTGAATGCTGACTTTGGCGTGATAGTAACTGGCCCCGCTGTACGAATGAGTCCTACATCTGATTTCCCTGTTGACCAGAGAGTCTCTGGTATACCTCGCAAGGCGTTTTCTTCCTCCTTTAATAGTAGTGTCCATCAGCTGTCTTTGCTAGATTGCAAGTGCACAGCTGGGTTGGTCTGAGTTATCCAATTCAATTTTTGTACTTGTATCCCCTGTCCTGACAGTTCTAGTTCTGTCTGTTTCTCCCATCTCATGGCTTTTTCTCCTAGGTCTGCCCATTTTATATTTTTGTTTTTAGTTAAACTAACATGTGGTAATCGATTAGATTTATAAAGTGCAAAAAACTCCTGGGGCAGTGAACAGCTGGCTACACTGTTCCCTTGTGTGTCCCAGTACAGGTTATGCAGCATCAATCTATTTGTATGATTCTTAAATAATTCTTTCTCATATTCCTTATCAGGTCCTGGTGTGTTACAAAAATACAGGGTACAGTGCAACAGGTGTTGCTTGTCAATGTCAAGGGAGGGAAACTTACTGATGGCTATGCTCGTTAGTTCCTTGGTCACAGTCCCTGGACCAGTCGTAACCAAGTCCTGGCTGTACCAGTAAAACATTTCACCCTCCGATTGCACCACAACGGTATTATTTTGTCGCTGTGCTTCCATACCCTGCATGGTTGGGACTACTGCTATACCAAATATCTGCATGAGGTCTCTGCCCAAGAGATTTACTGGGCACTTTGCAGAAACTACAATTTTGCTTTTCTGTGTTAATCCTGAAACTGGGTCAGTTATTGCAATTTTATGGGAGAGAGGCTCCCGATACAGCTGTCCATTAGCTGCTTTGACCAGTATGTAATCAGGTGACTCTATGTTTTCTGGTAGTTTGGAGGGGTGTATCAGGGTCTGTGATGCCCCTGAATCACACAAAAATTTGACCTCCCTTCCTTCTACCAAGAATGTAACTTCTGGTTTCGTGTCTGCTAAATAGAGTTCCAGGCTCAACAAAGCTAGATCTAATATTTTGTTTTCTTCATTGTCACTAACTTCCTGCACTTCCTCTACTCCCTCTTTCACATTCTCATTTGTCCTTTCTTTGCTAGCCCCTTCTAGTGATTCAAGACTATCATATAGTCAGTCCTCATCCTCCTTGTCTTCCATTGTTGCATTTTTATTTTTCCTGCAATCCCTTGCCAAATGTCCCTTTTTACCACATTTAAAACATTCTCCCCTTGTCTTACGCCCTTCAAAGTCCTCTGATCGCTGATCAGACTGCTTGTTTCCCTATGCGTTTTTCTTGTCCTTTTTCCCAGACTGCACTACATAAACTTCTGCTCCATCTTCTGCAGAAAACACTTGAGCTTTCTTTTTCTTTTTGCTATTAAAATGCCTTTCGGCATGTCTAGCATATTCAAGTAATGATTGTAACCTGCTGGTACGATGGTCTACCATGTGTTTTGTAATAAAACTGCTTATAGGCGCAAGACTGCCTTTCAGAAATGCATTCTTTAATTGCTGTTCATATGGGGAATCTTGCGTTTGATCTTCAGGAACCTGCATTCCACAGTGGTTATTAAAACATTATAACAATCTGGCATAGTACCGGTCAATTGTTTCACCTTCTTGTTGGATGCATTGATTAATGCAAATCCAGTCTGCCCTAGGTTTCCGTTTTTCAGAGATGTGGTCTGTAAGACCTTTTACTCTTGTGCCTAATTTTGCGCTGCTATGTGGGAGAGGTCTTTGTGCAGCATCACGAGGGTTCCAGTTGCCACAAATCGTGTACCAATCTGTCCCTACAATTTGTCTAACTACTTTTTCTACTTCTTCACCGTTTAAGTTATAACTTAACCTCATTCCTTGTAAGTCTTATGAGAATTTTCTAAAATTAATCTTCGGATGGGGAATTCCCTCAGTGGCTTTCCGGATATCTTCCGGAGTCCAAGGTCTATATACTAAGATAGTTAGTCCTGATTGTCCTGACCTGCCTGAGGATTAGGTACTTCTATAAGCGGGCATATTTCTTCTTCTTCTCCTATAGATCATGAATTCTTAACTATTTGCCATAACTCAATACCTTCTTCTGAATTACTTGCCTTTGTTTGGGACCTGGTCCCGATGGGATCTCTAATTTTAGATAGTTTTAGTTTTATAATACCTCTATCGTCAGTGACCACAGGATATAGTGGGGGTGGGCTAACTTGTTCACTCGCTTCATATTCTGGTAAGGGAGGTGGAGGTGCTGATGCTATCGCCAAGTTATCCTCCTTATCTAAAAACATTGCTTTTGAATCTTTGTTCCTTTGGTCCCTACGGTTTACTTCCTCCAGCCACCTGTGTGCTTGAGGAATTCCTAACCGCCGTTGCTTTTTTACCTGACCCTTGGAATCTTTTTTTGAGTTGTTTGATAAGCAAGGATTTTTCTAATTTTCTGTTGAATTCATATTTATTAACCCATTTTGAAAAATATCTAATATTATCGGCATGCTGCGACTGCATATATTTTGCGTCTTCCGTTAATGGCGGGTTCTGGGGTGTTTTTGTGCAATTATTACCCATTTTATTTTACCTTTGATTGTTACGTAACTTCTCTTAATTTTAACGTGTACCACGGATTTTGTTATAGTCTCTTCAGAATGACTGCCTACTTATTCTGTTTCTCCTGATCTATGACAAGACAGTACTTTTTTTTTTTTTTTTTTTTTTTTTTTTTTTTTTTTGTTATTTTGTTATCCCTGACTGTAAGAAAAATACAATCTGATAAAAACAATACACATCTAGTCCCTGATCGGAAACAGAAAAAAGTAGATTCACCTTACCTTAGCCCACGTGATTGATCACCGATTCGCGGAGACCCGTCCTTCAGTTACAGATCAGAAAGTGGCTGGCCTCTTGACTACAATTCAGTCGGAGGACTTTCCATATAAGAAGAACCGATTTGGTTTCTTCCCCGTACGGTTTCCGCCACCTGGCTGTCTGATCCGAGGTGAAGAGAGGGTTCCAGTCCGAAGGACCAATCTAACTTCAAAGATCAATACACGTTAGGTTCAAGCAAGGCACCCTTTATTACTTGCAGCAAGGAGACAAAGCATGTAGTTACAAGTTTTGTCTAACTTTCTGGTGGTCAGTATGTTATTCTTGTACAGTTCTCTTCATGTCACATAGAAAATGTTACTAATCTACAGCTGACGTAGTTGGACACAGAAAATGTTACCAGGCTTATTGCTGACATGGTCAGATTATTGTGTTTTGCAAAAACATTTGAGAAAAACAACCTGGCCTTAGGCTTATTTTAGCCCACTTTGTCTCTTCAATTCTTCCATTGTACAGTTCTAATACATGCGATACATTTTGCCTAGATTCAAGGTACATTTCTAGCTTTGGTACAAGTAGTACTGACTATAGTTTAAGCTTTCAAACATCTATTGTTTTCTTTATCAAGACTTCTAGTAGCTGCACATTTTCTCATGGCATAAGCAGAAATAGAATGTCTCTTATTAAGTTTCCGGTAGCTGCACATATTTTCATTGCATAAGCAGAATAAAGTGTCTTTTGTTAAGTTTCTAATAGCTGTGCAGATTCATGCAGTATGAACAGAATAAATGTATTAACCCTTTTAAGCCTTTAATGAACTAAGCATGCATATCGCTATTATGCATTTTCCTAACAGTTTTTATATGTGGAAGACTGAGAAACCATTTTCGAAAAGAATATATGAGCATAAGTGCGATATTCTGAAATGCAGTCTTAAAAATTTCAAATGTAAGCATACTTTGAACTGTATTAATTTTTCCAAATTCAAGTTTGGTATTTTGGAAATTGTGCCAACTAACAAATCAGTGTGTGTATGGAGGGGGGGGGGCAGTGGGAAACTGTTAGAATATAGGGAATTAATGTGGCAGTTAAGTTGAATGCTTCCCTGGCCCTGGGATTGAATGGGCAGCTTTCTATTCACCCACTTAGAGCTGCTAAGCTATACATAGTTACATTAAAATATTAATTTTTATACAGATTTTTTATATGGTAGGTTTTAATTTGTTGCAAGTGATTTAATGTTCTAGTTAGAACTACAGATTTATAATATTTTTCTTTTTTAGTTTAAGTTGTCACATTTCATTATGTTTTACTTTTTAAATTATCTAATTGTCTGTTTTCCTTTAAATTAAGGTAGTTATTTAACTTGTTTGAATGCTTCATAATCATGATTGGTTTGATTATTTATTATAGACTCGTAACTATGTCCCTTGGTTCTGATGAAGTCCTATTTTGTGTAAGGATGAAAGTGCTTAACCTGGTTGTTGTCTGTTTTATATTTTATTAAATTCCAGTGTTTAAAACCATTGGACGACTTCATATCAGTTTCACTTGACGTGATGTGATTTTTGCCACCTGACTCTACTTCAGCTAATTTTGGTTTTCTTGGTTTATGGTTTACGGCTGTACGATCACACTCTCCTTGCTTTGCTTTACGCAACATACTAGAGGTCTGGATACAAAGGGCCTGGCACTGGGCATTGTGGGTAAATGAGGGTTATTAACTATAAACATTTTAGATTCTAAACTGCCTAACTCCAGACTGCTTTTGTCTTACTGTTACCAAGGATGGACTTGCTTATAATTTCCTATTTAACCAGTTAGGAATTTGTCTCTCTCAGTTTTGTACTTTGCGGGGTGGTCTGCAGCACCCAGAGTCTCTCACAAAGTGCATGGTGATAGTTGCATAAATTTCATTTACATTTGACCCAGAGTTTTTTCTTACCTATACAGTTTGCCACATGTTGCATTCAATCAACATAGTTTGGTCAGGGCTAGGGATTACGCACTGCTTATTTTTCAACTGACTAGAGACTTGGTGAGCGATGCTAATGTAGTGTTTGTCTCCTGCCACTCTGTTCTCTTCTGGAGTTGCCACATAATTAACTTCAGTGTGAATGTTTGCTTTTTTTGGTTAAAGTGCATCTTTTTAGCAGCTTCTTTCTGTACTTTGTACTGTGTGTTAACAATCGGTGCAAGGACAGTGGTGTAAAATTATTTGTGAAAAAGTAATACTAGAGTTTGTTTTGGTAATTTAGAAAATTTCCACATCATGCCATATAGTTAACAGTCCTCTCCAATAAGATACTGTCAATTTGCATAAGGGATTTAGGCACTCTTTAATAATTAGTTGCTTTTCAGTGGTTCAGAAAGCCTTTTGTCTGGCTCATGTAATTTCCAAAGGCATTTTCTCTAGAGTTAAAGTAGTATTAATTCCTCTTTATTTCTGCGTTATCAGATCCATTATTGTATGTAATGCTTATTTTGGCATGTATTTCTTTAAAGATGTCATTCAACTTGAGAGATCCACGAGATTCTTTACTAAAAAGACTAGTGTCCTCAAGACTCTCAATAGTCCATTTTGTTGTGGTTGACCAGAAGAGTTTTTCTGTTGTATATAATTGCTTCATCTTCAAAGGATTTAATTTAAATATGAGATGTACAGCTTTTATTTTGACCATAAATTGAATTAACAGTGCATTAGACGTGGAAGATAATAGCCTAATTGAATAGTGTGATGTAGTCATTATAGTAGACAGCTTGTTTTTTTTCTTTCCCTCCCTCTGAACATCAATCCGTTCCTAGTCCCCTATTAACTGACTTCTTTCCGCTTCCACTTATTGAAGCAGGAGGTAGAGACAAGAATTGTAAAGCTGAGCAACTGTCATCCACAGATGCTTGTAGGGCATTTGCTTCTTTGTACCCTCTCTGTTGAGAGCCAAATTACGTGCACATTGACAAAGTAGGGTTTACAATACCAAATTATGAGAATGTGCTTCCAAAAACCCTGCCTCGCTGTGCAGTATCGTACGATGCACCTAAATGCTGTCCTGTTGGTGATATGATTTAGGATGTTCTGACTTCAACAGGTGGAGCTCATGCAAGCACCTTACTGTAGTCCTCCTCTTGAGATTATCAGATGAACCTTGGCTGCTTACCCCTTCCTTCCTGATTGACTTCATGCTGCCAGGCTTAATTACCCTAACCTGGATGATCTGCGATGAAGAGCTATATCCCCTTTGTACCATGGACTAGCTGCAGAACTATATTTCTGTCTCTGTTAGTTGAATCCTCCCTTGTTAGAGCAGTGTTCTCTAATATTTTTTTTGTCCTGCTGCCATGTAATGACTGAATGGTAGATGATGAGATGTTTCTGCAGCCAGGCAAGTCCCATGCTCAGACTGTGCTAATAATAGAAGTGGGGTACTGGGCAGTCTTAGCAGGCATGTTGTGATGTACACACAGGAATTCTTATTTTGCTTGCATTACAGTATATAAAAGTTATTTTGAGGGGGCAATCTTCATGCATTTCACTAGATGCTGGGGGCTAGTTGCATTGATTGACTGATGGGTAAGGGGTTATTTTGACCTGAAGTAGGCTTCCAGCTGCAGTTTCTGTTTTGTGTAGGACTGTAATTCATTTTCTAGGGATACCAGGTGAAGAGCAGATAAGTTCTTTGTGTACTCTGGCTTATCAGTCGGTCACCCTAGTGGCACAAAATAACAACATTGGCATCCAGTCAGGGGGACTTTGGTGATTGTCTTCTGTAGAAACTTAGCCAGATACGTATACTTCAGCAAAATGTGCATCCCGTAAAAAAAAGAATTACCGGAGATAGAGAGGCAGAGCTGATCATTTATTGATATGGTGATTACATCATACATCTGAACTTTTCATAATCTGGTTTAACGTTTATTAAAGTTTTTATTGTGTGCACCCTAACAATGTACTGGAAGTAACCGTGCAGTCATTAGCAGTCAGCTTATCCACAAAGTAAATAAACAGATGTACATTTCTGCATGGACTGTGAAACTGTAATACTGACACTGATGCTTCTGATTAAGCAGCTAGGCACAGCCTTGAGGCTTCCACCCCCAAGAATGTTTTTGTAACATGGCACACTCTGTGGCATATTGTATTTATGAAAATTATTTATAGAAAATTTATCATTTAAAAAAAATTATTGTATCAGGGCAGAGGTGTTGGAATAATAACCCTGATGAACAACTTACATAATCACATAGGGTGAAGTATTGTTTTTGCCCATTTCACAATCAAACAAAAATGAAACTGCCTGTGAAACATGGCTAATGAACAAAACATATTGTAGCTGTTTTATATTGATTGTGGATATATCCTGTCACTAGATGGCGCCAATGCCACAAGGCCAGAATACCTACAGAAATTGTTCCTACAGATGGTTGCTCCATGAGAGGCAGAAAGTGGGACATAACAGAATGTTCCAGTTCAACAGCAGCTGCCACATTCAGGAGGCTTTATAACTTTCAACCTTGTAAGTTATATCATCCATGTAGTATTGTGTGGTAGTTTGGCAATGGCCTGTTAATGAGCTGCTTACTGCAGTACAGAGTTTGAATCCCCCAGCCTTCATTTGTGAATTTTGTGACTAAGCAAGTCCATTTAAACCTGACAATACTCCCAGGCCAAGTTTGAAAGGGGTCCATGTGGATCAGTGCTGTACCCAGGATAACAAGTACAATTAAATCAATAAAATGTGTGTAGCTGTGTTTTCTTCTACTGTAAAATAAACATCAGTTACATGAATTGATTGCAAAACAAATATGAAGGTTGATTCAGATGAATTGTGTGCAGTTTCATCTGCTCTCAGTTTTTTCTGTAGGAAACCACGAGCTTTAAATTCCATATTACCTGACTTCAGATAAACATGTGAGGAAGGAGAATTAAATATGTGTTTCCTGGAGTACTGAGAAGTAAGCTAGATAAACTGACATGACAAATGGAAAACAAAATAAAAACACACACCTGAAATGGGCAGATTGCATTTCTGAATTGCCTACTTTCTGTTATTGATGAATCTTGAAGCAGATTCGAACTGGGCATTCTAGGAAGTTTTGTCTTTTTGGCTTTTCCCGGTTAGGGGTCGCCACAGCGGAACTCCGGTCCACTAATGATTGGCAGTAGATTTTTTATGGTGTCGAGTTGCCAGCCCGACGCCCAACCTTCAGCGAAGACATGACCATTCATGCATGTCTTTCGGAGGCCACTCGACCGCGGGGAGGACATGCAGACTCCACACAGAAGGCACTCCAGCCGTGACTCGAACAGGAGAACCTCTTGCTGTGAGGCAACAAGTACGTAAGTATGTGTATAAAGCTTATTTACATAGACATCTCTGAAAAATCATTCAGTTGAGATGTGTTATCTATGTGTACTGAAAATATGGCAGTTTCTGAAAAAAATGTTTTCCACAGAAAGCAGTCCCCATTTGCATGTATGTAGGGCTTTGTTTCCCACCTTATTCTATGTAGTACTCTATTTTCATTGCAATTTAGGGTAAAAAATAAACAAATGCAAAATAAAAGAAAGCAACACTTTTTTAAGCTTGCCTACTTTTTACTTTAGTGACTCTAGTTTGAGCAGCCACAGTATGCCCAGTTTTAGCCATCAGGAGGTTGATTACCTGATTCAGCCTGTCTTGCATTAATTGCAGTTGTCTGTTTAACTTTACTTTCAGAGAGCTGTGATCCACCAACCCCATTTAAAATCAATAACTTGTGTGGTCAAGCTCCCCCCCTCCCAAAAGCATACTGATGTGCAAGGAGGCTTCACCACCTGTACCCCTAGACCACCATAACTGGCAAACAAGGTTTTTTTTTTTCTCCATATTTGAAACCTATGAATGTTAAAACATCTTTAACAATCCAACTTTGGCACAAAGGGTAAAGTCCTGACAATGGCCAAAGGGACCAAATTTTGATTACAGGTTCAGGCATCTGACAGAACTGACCGCAAAGGATGGTCCATCTTGGTGGAGTAGGATGAGACAGCTGACCACTTATGGCCACTCACTGCAGTGATCCCTCAGAGGGTCAGGGACACTGAAATAATCATCCCCGTCTCCTGTCTGTGGAGGCTGGGGGTGCAGATAATGGTCTGCTGGGAGGCTGTTACATTCGCCATGCAACAACTTAGTGGTAGTCTTCAAAATGGGTGTGTGTGTGTGTGTGTGTGTGTGTGTGTGTGTGTGTGTGTGTGTGTGTGTGTGTGTGTGTGTGTGTGTGTGCACACTCACACACGGAAGAAATTGTGGGGCTCCTTGATGATGCAGACCACACATCTCCTTCTTCCATACTGCTGGAACTCCAACACAGAGTGCCCTATTGGCTGCCTGAATGACCCCCTCACCTCCACACTGAGTGAAATTCTCTTTGTTTGGTAATGTGTTCCTTGTCCAGTTGGGCGAGGCTTGATGGTTACAACAGCACATTGGAAAACTTGTGTACCACTCTGATTTTTTTTCGTGTGTGCTTCCTCACCCCTTTGCCTGTCAACCATCAAGTTACTTCCAACCGGGCTGGAGCTGTGTGTTCCCCAAAGTTCAGGAAGGCCCCAGATCTGACAGGGTGAGATCTATCAAAAGGGGCTGTCATACAGGTAGACAACTGTGGTTACTTGGGCTGTAGTTGGGAATTAATCCCTGTATGGTACGAGAACTGCCTATAGTGCTGTACACATTTTAAATTGCTGGTTTTTAGTAAATTTTTTTAAGTAGGACATACAGAAGGATCTTGTTTGAACTTGCAAAAATGTGCACGAGTCCTATTTTGAACAAAACGGAATGCTTGAACATAATTTACACTGAAATACAGCAGCCTTTTTGGTAGAGCATAGCACCCCACACACATCCATCCAGTCCATGTGAGTCTGATTCTGTTCTCTGCTCTACTAGACTTAAAGTTAATGTCTTTCAGAAAGAAAGCGAGAGAATTTTCCCCTCTGCAGTAACCATGGACAACAAACAAAAGTGCAGACCTACTCAAAATGATGGTTGGTGGAGCTTCGTTCCAAAATGTGTAATATTGTGTACTGTGGGACAGATTCTCCCATTGGGAACCTTTCCTAATGTGATAGAGTAGTGTTATGAAGCAGAGCAGACGAGGTGGAGGATTTTGGGGGCATTACTTTTGTAACTGATTTAACCACGTCACCTGGATGTACAAGCCAGGCAGTAAAGGTAGATGTGAACTGCGACTTACTTATTGTGCTTTGTCTCTGTCTTATTTAGTGCTCCCTCTAATATGTAATTGTTGCCCCTTAGGCTCTTCGTTTTTTATTTTATTTGATAACTGGATAAGTGTGATAGTCATATTATTTTCCGGTGTGATACAAAGTGCTGACTGCTTAACTGACTTGCATTAGATTTGGCATAAGCAGTAGGAAATTGAGGAAAACAAACTGCCTTAGATTTAGTTTCTAAAATCTATCCCAAGAAATGTGTGCGACACACACACGCACACACACACACACACACACACACACACACACACACACACACACGCACACACACCTTAGATTAGTATACCAGTGTGTTAAGAGCACAGCTATGGTCTTTACCACTTTACCAGTACATTCTCTTCTTTAGATGGCAATAAAATAAGTAATGGATGTTGAGCACCTTCTGTGTGGAGTCTACATGTCCTCCTCACGGTCGAGTGGCGTTCGAAAGACATGCATGTATGGGCGTGCCTTTGTTGAAGGTTGGACATCGGGCTGGCACCTCAGCACTGTAAAAATCAACTGCCAATCATTAGTGGACCAGAGTTCTGCTGTGGCGACCCCTAACCGGGAAAAGCCGAAAGAAGAACGACAAAATTCTCTCAGGAGAGAATTGCTTGTTTGAACCCATTAGAGTCTAATGGAAACCTAGTACACGAAGCAGTTGTTGATGGATGAAGAACGCTTATTTGGTTAAGGGATTTCAGAAGCAGGACTAAAGGGCAGTTCATGGATAGCAGTAGAGTGAGCTTTGTCAAACACTAAGTGGAGAGCACTAGACATCTTGGAAGTAGTACAGGATGTACCCTAACCCACATGAAAATATTGCTAACAATATCATCCAGAATGTTTCTAATGATAAGTAAAACGTGAGGTGAGGGATGAACTGCTAGGCCTAGCAGATCATTCTTCCACTAAAAGAAGTACTATAATATGATACTGCAAGCAAATTAACAGGTACATGCTGGAGAACATTCAAGAATCCTATGAAATCGTATTGGAAATTAAATGCCTGCACAAAGATTTCCCTTCTCTGTACCCGTTACCATTCATAGTATCAAAACTGTTCTGGATTTCAGTGAGTTATGTTCAGTCTGGTCATTCAGGTGCCTGTTTTATCTGTTTTTAATTTTTCCAAATGTTTTGGATTTGTACTGCCTTATCAGGAATAGACTCCATTCCTAAGTCAGGTGACTGATTTACAGTGTAGGTCTTACTGTATTTTAAAATGATCGTTTAGAAGTTCTGTTTACTTCGTCCTTTTTCTATTCGTAACATTTCGTGATCTGTTCGATTTCTTGCTTTACTTGATTTCCTTCTTTGTGTTTTTTCAGACATGCATATGATGGTTGCAAAACCAGAACAGTGGGTGAAGCCGATGTCTATTGCTGGAGCTAATCAGTACACTTTCCACGTAGAAGCAACCAATAATCCCGGAGCATTAATCAAAGATATTCGAGAGAATGGCATGAAGGTAGAATATTGCTGATTATTAGAAATGTTGCTTTTGTCCTTGCTTGTAGTTTGCAGGTTTATATTCCATGGATGTTTAAGTTTCATAACTGTCTGAATTAGCCTGTTGTGTATTTGGCCATAACTAAGACTACAAGTTTGAAAGAAAGAAGGAAATGCATGTGTGTTTGTACATATATATGAGTCCCTATCAGATGACCGAAGTTTCAAAACTTCGAACATTATACGGCCAAGGCCATACGATTGAAGTCCCAAAACTAAAATTAAAAAAAAAAAAATATATATATTTTTTTTTTGCAGGGCCAAGCCCCCATGCACTCTCTGCTAATTAAATATAGCAACTCCGAGATCGCACTACAGTGATGAAAATGGTAAATTTCCCATTCCGCATTGTTCAGCGATTTCCATTCAAAACGGCCATATGATGTTCGATGTTTTGAAACTTCGATAATTTGATAGGGGGAAAACCTTTTTTATTTATATATTTT